>NW_016107411.1:6628333-6672415 GCF_001604975.1 Cebus imitator | reverse complement strand
GTTGGCGGGAGTGTAAATTAGTTCAACCACTGTGCAAGACAGTGTGGCAATTCCTCAAGCATCTAGAAATAGAAATACCATATAGACCCAGCAATTTCATAACTGGGTATATACCCAAAGGGTTATAAATCATTCTACAGTAAAGACACATGCATTTGCATGTTGATTGCAGCAGTGTTTACAATAGCAAAGACCTGGAACCAACCCAAATGCCCACCAATGAGATTGGATAAAGAAAATGTGACACATACACACCCATGGCATACTATGCAACCATCAAAAAGGATGAGTTCATGTCCTTTTCAGACACATGGATGAATCTGGAAACCATCATTCTCAGAAAACTGACACAGGAACAGAAAACCAAACACCATGCATTCTCACTCATAAGTGGATGTTCAACAATGAGAACACATGGACACAGGGAGGGGAACATCACACACTGGGGTATGTTGGGGGGCGGTGGGTAGGGGAGGGATAGCATGGGCAGGGAGATTGGGGAGGGATAACATTAGGAGAAAAACATAATTGACATGGGGGTAGGAGCAGCAAACCACCATGGCATGTGTATACCTATGTAATAGTCCAGCAAGATCTGCACATGTACCCAAGAACTTAAAGTTAAATAAATAAACTACTTTGATTAATATATGGAAGTGTTTACTTGAGAGGAAGAGTGTATTGCCCAGTCTTACCCACATAAAAAGTTATATGTACCTTACTGACAAACAGTTTTTATTAGTCTCTAATAGATATGTGTGTCACTTGGAATGGCTCTGCTTCTTTGCTCATGTTGAGATCAGATAGACTCCACATATGACATTCCCAGGGCCTATATGTATGGATCTTAGCTGTCTCTGGGCATGTACCATGGTGGAGATAAGAAACTCTTAGAGGGAGGAGTAGACAAGTGGTGTTACTAGAAGCATAAGCTTGTAATTGGCACCAGATCATTTCAAACTACATTTCATTAGCCAAATCACATCACATGAAAAAAGCCAACATCAATGGTATGGGAAAGTATGCTTTGTCCATGGAGAAGGGATAGAGAGAATTAAGTTCATATGGGATTATCAACATAAGGCTGAGGTTTGTTCTTTGTGATTATTTAATTCAAAGATTAACAATCCAAACTTCACAAGAAAACAACGAACAGCACTGAATTTTCATAATTCAACTTAGAGATAATAGTTTTATTTTGAAATAATATTACCTTATATTTAATAAATAATGATTATACCCCACACATTATGTAAATTACTTTTATTAACTCACCTTAATCTTACAATTTTTTATTAGATTTTAAGACTGACATCGAGAGAGGCCAAGTGGCTTTCCAATTATACAGTTTATAAGCTGAAGTGCTCAATTTTAAAATCAAGTAGTCTCTCTGGAATGTGAAGTCTCAAAAACTGGCTAGGGACACTGTAAGAATTAAATAAGTGAAGTGCATAAAATGATTAACAGAGTGTCTATCATATTAAATACTAAATAAATGTTATCATTGCAAGTATTTAGGAAAAAAATGATTATTTAAAAAGCATAATCCCTGATCTGAATTTTCAGATTTAACTCAGGCAAGGTGTCTTATATGGTTTGGCTCTGTGTCCCCATCTAAATCTCAGGTTAAAATGTAATCACCACATGTTGGGGGAATGATCTGGTGGGAGGTGATTGAATTGTAGGGGTGGACTTCCCCCTTGCTGTTCAGTGATAGAGTTCTCACAAGATCTCGTTGTTTTATACATGTCTGGGGTTTCCCCCTTCTCTCCCTCTCTCTTATAACATGATAGGAAGATATACCTTCCCTTTGCCTTCCACTATGTTGTAAAACTCTTTAGGCTTCCCAACCATTTGGAACCATGAGTCAATTAAACTTCTTTTCTTCATAAATTACTCAGTCTCAGATGTGTATTTATAGCAGTGAGAAAATGGATCAATACAAAAAATTGGTACCAAAGTAGTGGGGTGTTGCTATAAAGATGTGTGAGAATAAGAAAGGGACTTTGGAACTGGGTAAACAGCAGTTTTTGGAATGGTTTGGAGGAATAAGAAGCAGCCAGGAAGATGAGAGGAAGTTTAGAACTTACTAGAGACTTATTGAATGTCTTTGGCCAAAATGCTGATAGTGATACAAAAAATAAAATCTGGCCAGTCACGGTGGCTCACGCCTGTAATCCCAGAACTTTGGGAGGCTGAGGAAGTGGATCACGAGGCCAAGAGATTGAGACCATCCAGGCCAACATGGTGAAACCCCATCTCTACTAAAAATACAAAAATTAGCTGGGCATGGTGATGCATGCCTGTAGTCCCAGCTACTCGAGAGGCTGAGGCAGGAGAATTGCTTGAACCTGGGAGGAGGACATTTCAGTCAGTCAGGATGGTGCCACTGCACTCCAGTCTGGAGGCAGAGTTAGATTATGTCTCGAAAAAAGAAAAATGAAATCCAGGCTGACTGGTCTCAGATGGAGATGAGGGACTTTTTGGAAACCAGAATAAAGGTGAAACTTGCTATGCTTTAGTAAAGATACTGGCAGCATTTTTCTCCTGCCTTAGGGACCTGTGGAACTTTGAACTTGAGAAAGATGATTTAGGGTATCTTCCAGAAGAGATTTCCAAGCAGCAAAGAATTCAAGAGGTGACCTGGCTTTTTCTAAAAGCATACAGTCACATGCATTTACAAATACATGATTAAAAAATGGAACTTATGTTTAAAAGTGGAAATGAGAATAAAAGTTTGGGAAATCTGCAGCCTGATCATGTGGTGGAAAAGAAAATGCCATTTTCTGGGGAGAAATTTAAGCCAGCTGCAGAAATTAGCATAAGTAACAAGGAGCATAAATTTAATAGCCAAGACAATAAGGGAAATGTATGCAGAGAATTTCAAAGATCTTGGTGGCAGCCCCTCTCATCACAGACCAGGAGGCCTAGGAGAAAAAAATGATTTCATGGGCCAGGCTTAGGACCCTGCTGCTCTGTGCAGCCTTGGGACATGGCACCTTGTGTCCCGGTAACTGTAGCTCCAGTCATAGCTAAAAGGGGCAAGGAGACATCAACAGGATGGGTGACTAAAAATGCCTTATGTTCATTTCTTCTGCAAGAAAACAACAAGGCAAAAAATAACAGCTACGATGCAACTGGAGTATTATAGGGAGAGTGCTGGCATGTAACAGGGGAATGGAGTGGTGCCTCTGCTGCTAAGAAATCCAAGAAGGAGGTTGTGAAGGCACCCTAACTTTGCCACCCTCTCTTTTTTGCCTGGATTTGCCTGAAATCAAGAACTTCTTCTTGCAGGGTAAAGGCAAACAAAATAACTACAGCAGTCCCCATTGCCCCTGCAAACACTTAGAGTCCTTACTCAGAAGAATCCCACAGTTATCACTAGCCCCAAGCTGAATTTGGAGCACTGTCAGGAATTCACAGATGCTTTACTCTGAATTATGAACATAAGATATTCACACCCCACCCAAAACACAACCTCTGTTATTCAGGCTGCAGCAACATGCTGACATCCTGAGAATTGAGCCACTCCCAGTGTGTCCCTTCTGTGGGGGCTGGTGGTCATTGCACCTCTCTAGCTCTCGGAATCTGTATGCATTCCATCAATTCCCCATGTGTGGTTACAGAGCCATAACCCTGGTTGATCTGTTTCTGGCCTCAGGACTGGCTGAGATTCTATTCCTGCACAGCAAGGAAACCAACCCCTGACACTCTTCCAGCCAGACGAACTGTCTGACAGACCTGACAAGGTCAGAACTGCCCTTGAGCCAGCCAAATCACTATACAATTTCCACAGAACAAAAGAGGTTCCCAAACTGCCAACCAGCTGACATACCTCCAAGCCAGCAAACAATCTACATGTCCATGCCTCTGACCTATCTATTCTATTCAGCAAAGAATCTACATGTCCATGCCCAAACCTGGGGCCTGGAAAACAGCCAGCAGTCTACTCTTTAGAGGTATTCCCCAGACCAGACCAGTAGTCAGGTACTTACACTCAGAACCTGAGCAATAGCCTGGTGGTACCAACCCTGGTTGGGCCAAGCACCTGCATCTGTGTCCCCAGCAAAGAACCTTCATCTGTGTCCCCACCAAGGTAATATCTCTGTAGCCCTAACCTTAGCAAGCCAGAGTCCAAATAGAAAAACAAGCCTTGTGCATACATGTGTGCCCAACCTGAGAAAATGTCCAGGAAATTCACACCCAGTAAGATCATGTTATTGCCACTACATTATCTTGCAGTCTAGGTTACTGATAACTCGAAAATATTACTATCATAAATCTTAGCTAAAGAAAATGCATAAAAATTACACTATGATGTCCACCTAGAACTATAAGAAAATATATAAGAACACAAAATAATAATCTCAAAAACACAATGAGATGCAAGAGAATACAGATAGATAATTCAATAAAATCAGAAAAAAAATCCTGATTAGAATGAGAAATTCAACAGAGAACTATTATGAAAAATAATCAGATAGAAATTTTAGAACTCCAAAAATAATGAATAAAATAAAAAGTACTATTGAGAGCTTCAATAATAGACTAGACCAAGAAAAAGAAAATGTCTCTGAATTTGAAGAGAGGTCTTTTGAATTAATTTAAGAAGACGAAGGAAACAGCGGAAAAAAAAAAAGAAAAGAGAAAAGAAAGAATGACAAGGAAGGGAGGGAGGGAGGAAGGAAAGAAGAAAGGAAGGAAGCCTGGTTATAGGATTTATGGAACACTATCAATTGAACAAATACTCACATTATGGTAATTCAAAAAGGGAAGAAGTATACAAATTTTCTTTTAAAGAAAAATAGCTAAAAATGTCCCAAGTTTTAGAAGAATGATGGACATCCAGATCCCCCCCCCCCAAAAAAAATGCACTCTTTGAATAGATTCAACACAAGCAAATTCTTTCTAAAGCACGTGATAGGCACATGTTCAAAAATAGAAACAAAGAAAGAATTTTAGAAACAGCAAGAGAAAAATGTTGAATCAAATATAAGGAGATGTCCATAGTCTAAGAGCACATTTCTCAGCAGAAATCTTCCATGCTGGGACAGGATGGAAGAATACATTCCAGTTACAGAATGGAAAAACAAAAAGCAAAAGTCAATAAATTTGTCATATAAGAGTATTATAACTAATAAAGCTATCCTTCAGAAGTGAAGGGAAAATATTTTTTTTCTCAAGCAAACAAAAATGAAAATTTATGACCACTATTCTGACCTTACAAGATATTCAGTAGACCACTGTATTTGAAAGTGAAAAGATGATACCTATAATAATGAAAACATGCAAAATGATAAAACTTGATCTGACACAGAAAGGAGAAAGATAAAATAATCAAAAATTACTATAGAAAACTACAAAACTTTAAAAAGTAAACATTAAAAGAGAAAGTTAAAAAAAGCAATACAAACAAAACAGAAAACAATAACATGATAGGAGTAAGTCCTCACATACCAACAAAGCACTGACTGTAAACTGATTTAATTGCTCAATTAATTGATATACACTAGTCTAATGGTAAACAAACAAACAAACAAACAAACTACATGGTGCTCATAAAAATAGACATTCCATGAAAACAAAAAGTAAAAGTTAACAGAAACAGTTATAATTATAGCAAATAATATAGACTTCAAGTCAGTTTGTAAAAAGAGACAAAGATCATTATATATTGATAAATAAATTATTTTAGCAAAATTCTATAACAATTATAAACATATGTACACTCACACTGGAACACTCATATATATATAACTAGTAGTAAATATAAAAGTATGAATAAGTCCCAATTCAAAAATAGTTGGGGACATGAACACCCAATTCACATCAGTGGACAAATTATTTAGATAGAAAACCAGCAAAGAAACATTCTTTAAACTGCACAATAGACAAAATGGACCTAACAGATGTGGACAAAATGTTTAATCTAACACTGTAGAATAAATGTTTTTTTTCCCCATAGAATATATTACATTCTTCAGGACTATTAGAAGTTGAAACACAATACATGTTTTGAAAAAAAAAAATAATTGATTTGGTTTGTTTCGTTTTCCCAAGATGGCAGACTAGAAACTTTTAGTGTGCCTCAGCCACTTGGAAGTAGCTAGATAATACATAAAGATAAACACTGTGAGATTTAATTCAGGAAGGTTAACAGGAATCAACAGGAATGGGGAAGGGTACCCCCGATCCCAGGGAGGAGAATGTCAGCACAAACCCCTCATGATGGAATCTGAACAATAAAAGTGAGTAAAGTGTCAGTACATTAGAGAGGTAGAGAGACTCCCCTCTGTAACTTATCTTCCCACTAGGAATCTGAGCAGCTCAAGCTGAGAGACAGCACTTCGTTTCTCCTAAGCTCTGTAAAAGTTGGAGATACTGTGAGGAAAATACACTGGGAAAGGCTGTAAAGATTTTCCTGGACACAGGGCTGAGAGCAAGACATCATTTTTAATCAAAGCACTTACAAAGTCAAACATTCAAGCTGAGAGCCATAAAGAACACAATCACATTTAAAAAGCCACATCCAAAATTAAAAAAGCGAAGAAAACAGCTAAACAAGGAGGTGAAGGATATGAAGGAGAACTACAAAAAATGTTAAAATGAATTACATATGAGAAAACAAATGAAAATTAAATGTTTATGAATTGAAAGAATTAATATTCTTAAAACGATCATACTGTCCAAAGTAATCTACAGATTTAATCCTATTTCTATCAATCTACTAATGCCATTATTCACAAAACTAAAAAAAATCTATTCTAAAATTTATATGGAACCAAAAAGGCCTAAATAGCCAAAGATAGCCTAAGTAAAAATAATAAAGTCAGAAACATCCCCATATCATACATCAAATTATAACACAAGGCTACAGTAACCAAAACAACATGGTACTGTTACAAAAAACAGACACATAGATTAATATAAAGAATAAATTGACACATGAACAGAAAATCAAATGCCAAATGTTCTTACTCACAGGTGGGTGTTGGACAATGAGAACACATGGACACAGGGAGAGGAGCATCACACACTGGGGTCTGTTGTAAAATGTGGGTATTCAAAAACATAAAGATGGCAACAATAGTAACTGGGAACTATTGGGGGGAAATGAACGAAAGGGGTCAACTGTTGAGAAATTACTGGTTCCTATGCTTAGTATCTGGGTGAAAATATTCATGCCTCAATCCTCAGCATTATGTAATATACCCAGGTAACACACCTACACACATACCAACTGAATCTAAGATACAATTTGAATAAGTAATAAATTGTACGTAATATTTTATTGGAACACAATAGAATAAAATTAAAAACTTATTTTAAAAAGGAACATTTGAAAGTATAAAAATACATTGAAATTAAACAGTGTGCTCATAAATGACCAATGAGCAAAGAAAAAATTCAGAAGGCAATTTTAAAATTTCTTAAAACAAATGAAAGTAGAAATATAGCATACCAAAATCCATAAAGCACAGCAAATACAGTATTAGGAGACAAATTTACAGCAATAAATGCCTACATCAGTAAAGTTAAAAGATTTCAAATAAAGAACCTCGCAATTCCACTTCAGGAGCTAGAAAAGCAAGAACGAACTGTATTGATCCAAGATGACCAATTAGAAGTAGCTGCGCTAATGGAGATGAATGAAAAAGGACAAATGAATTGAGCACCTTCAACTGAAATATGCAACTTTTTGCTTTTGAATTGACTAGCCAAACAAAGTTACTAATGGAGAATGAGGAAAAGTGGGGTAAGTGGCAGTGATGGCCCACCAGGGAGTGGCACAGAGCCAAAGGAATACCCACTGCCAGCCAAGGTAAGTAGTGTATGATTGTGTGACATTGGCTGGGAAACTATGCTTCTCCCACGGATCTTTGAAACCAGTATATCAGGAAATACCCTGGTGAGCCCATACCACCAGGGCCTTGAGTCTGATATACACAGCTGTGCAGAGTCTTGGCAGAGCAGCTGCTCAGGCACACAGAGACCCAGGAGTCTTACATACTTTAGCCCAGATATCCCCATCAAGAAGGGAAATCCATCCATTCATATCCCTAGAAAGGAGACTGATTCCAGAGAGTCAAGCAGAATCTGTCTGTGGTCCCCACTTCCATGTCACCTCACACGTTAAGACCCACTGGCTTGGAATTTCAGCCAGCCACTGACAACAGAGGAGGTTAGAGCCAATATTCAACATTCTTAGAGAAAAGAATTTCCAACCCAGAATTTTATATCCTGTCAAGCTAAGCTTTATAAAAGAAGATTCTTTTCAGGCAAGCAAATGCTGAGGGAATTCATCACCACTAGGCATGTCTTGCAAGAGATCCTAAAAGAAGCACTAAATATGGAAAGAAAAAACCATTACCAGCCACTATGAAAATACCCTATGGTACACAAACAAGTGGCACTATGAAGGAATCACATGAACAATTCTGCAAAATAGCCAGCTAGCATTATAATGACAGAATCAAATTAAGACATAACAATGCTAACCTTAAATGTAAATGGGCTAAATGCCCTAATTAAAAGACACAGAATAACAAGCTGATTAAAGAGCCAAGACCCATCGGCATGCTGTCTTCAAAAGACACATCTCATGTGCAAAGATACACACAAGTTCAAAATAAGAGGACAGATGAAAATTTACCAAGCAAATGGAAAGCAGGAAAAAAAAGAAAAAGAAAACCCACAGGTGTTGCAATACTGGTTTCTGACAAAACAGCCTAAACCAACAAAGATAAAAAGATACAATGAAGGGCATTACATAATGGAAAAGCGTTCAATTCAACAAAAAAAGTGAACTACTCTAAATATATATATGCAGCCAATACAGGAGCATCCAGATTAGTGAGGCAAGTTCTTAGAGACTTACACTCCCACACAATAATAATGGGAGACTTTAACACCCCAAAGACAATATTAGACAAATAAGCAAGACAGAAAATTAACAAAATATGCAGGACTTGAACTCAGCTCTGGATCAAGTGGACCTAATAGATATCTACACGACTCTCCACCTCAAAACAATAGAAAATACATTTTTTTTCTCATCACCACATGGCACTTACTCTAAAATTGACCACATAATCAGAAGTAAAACACACCTCAGAAAATGCAAAAGAACTAAAATTATAACAAACAGTCTCTTAAACCACAGCATAATCAAATTAGAGCACAAGATTAAGAAACTCAAAACCACACAATTATATGAAAATTAAGCAATCTGCTCCTGAAAGACTCCTGGGTAACTAATGAAATTAAGGTAGAAACAAAGAAGTTCTTTGAGAATAATGAGAACAAAGAGGTAACATACCAGAATCTCTGGGCAGCAGCTGAAGCATTATTAAGAGGACAATGTATAGCACTAAATGTCCACATCAAAAAGCTAGGAAGATCTCATTAACAACCTAACATTTTAAATAAAAAACTAGAAAACCAAGAGCAAATGAAGCCCAAAGTTAGCAGAAAACAAAAAATAACCAAGATCAGTGCTGAACTGAAGAATTTAGGGAATAAATAACCTTAAAAAATTAACAACTCTAGGAACAATTTTTTTTTGAAAAAAATAGAATGATAGGCTACTAGCTAGACTAATAAATAAGAAAATATAAAAGAATCAAATAAGCACAATCAGAAATGATAAGCCGATATCACCACTGACCTCAAAGAAATACAGACAGCTGTCAGAGAGCACTATAAACACCTCTAGGCACATAAAGTAGAAAGTCTAGAAGAAACAGATACATTCTTGGACACATACATCCTCTCAAGATGAAACAAGGAAGCAACTGATTACCTTTATAGACCAATAACAAGTTCTGACATTGAGGCAGTAATAACAGTCTATCAACCCCAAAAAGCCCAGGGCCATATAGATTCACAACTGAATTCTACCAGAGGTACAAAGAAGAGCTGGCATCATTTCTACTAAAACTATTCCAAATAATTGCAAAGAAAGAACTCCTTCCTAACTTATACTATCAGGTCAACTTATCTTGATACCAATATCTGTCAGAGATACAAGAAAAAAATGAAATATTAAGTCAATATCCTTGATAAACATCAATGGAAAAGTCCTCAATAAAACACTGGCAAACTGAACCCAGGAGCAAAATAAAAAGCTTATCTACCACAATTAAGTTGGCTTTATTCCTGAAATGAAAAGTTGGTTCAACATATACAAATCAATAAATGTAATTTCTCACATAAACGGAATTAAAGACAAAATCCACACGATTATCACAATAGAGGCAGAAAAGGTCTTTGATAAAATTCATCACCCCTTCATATTAAAAACTCTCAATAACTAGTTATTAAATAAACATACTTCAAAATAGTAAATGCCATAAATGACAAACCCACAGTTAATATCATACTGAATGGCAAAAACTGGAAGTATTCTTCTTGAGAATCAGCACAAGACAAAAATATCATCTCTCACCACTACTATTCAACATAGTAGTGGAAGTTCTAGCTAGGGAAATTAGGCAAGAGAAATAAATGAAACTATTTAGATATAAAGAGAGGGAGTCAAATTATCTTTGTTTACAGATGACATGATTTTACATCCAGAAAATCCCATTGTCTTAGCCCAAAATTCTTAAGCTGATAAATATGTTCAGTAAAGTTGAGGATACAGAATCAATATGCAAAATCATTAGCATTCCTATACCACTAAAAACAAACAAGCAGAGGGTCAAATCATGAATAAACTCACATTCACAATTTATACAAAAAGAATAAAATACCTAGGAACACAGGTAATAAGGGAAGTGAAGGACCTCTTCAAAGAGAATGACAAATCAATGCTCAAAGAAATCAGAGGGAACACAAGAAATGGAGAAACATACCATGCTCATGAATAGGAAGAATCAATATTGTGAAAATGACCCTACTACCCGAAGCTATTTATAGATTCAATTCTACTTTCATTAAACTATTATTTATATTTTTACATTATTCAAATAATTAGAAATATTTTAAAATTAATATAAAACCAAAAAATGGCCAGAATAGCCAAGACAATTCTAAGCAAAAAACAATAATGATGGAAGCATCACACTAATTGACTTCAATTTATACTACAAAGTTATAGTAACCAAACACCCTGGTACTGGTGCAAGAACAGGCATATATACCAATAAAACAGAATTGAGAACTCAGAAATATGACTGGACACCTACAACCATCTGATATTTGACATATCGGAGAAAAATAAGCAATGGAGAAAGAAATCCCTTTTTAAGAAATGGTTCTGAAGTAATCCCTTTTAAATAAATAATTCTGAAATAACCGGCTAGCCATATGCAGAAGATTAAAACTGGACTGTTTCTTTATACCATATAGAACAATTAAGTCAAGATGGATTAAAAACTTAAATGTAATATTCAAAACTGTAAAAATTCTAGAAGGAAGACCAGGCAATAACATTCAGGACATAGGCATAAGTAAACTCTTTTCTAACAAAAATATCAAATGTAATTGCAACAGAAACAAAAATGTACAAATGTTACCTAATTAAACTAAAGACCTTCTGCACAGCAAAATAAACTACCATCAGATAAAACAGGCAAGCTACAGAATAGGAGAAAACTTGTGTAATTGATCCATCTGAAAAGGGTCTAATACAGATCTTACAAGAAACTTTTAAAGAAATTTACCAGAAAAAAAATACAATTAAAAAGTGAGTAATGGATATGAACACTTTTCAAAAGAAGACATACACACTACCAACAAAATTTTTTTTTAAAATGCTCAACATCACTGATCATCAGAGAAATGCAAATAAAATCCACAATGAGATGCCATATCATGCCAGTCAGAATGGTTATTATTAAACAGTCAAAAAAAATATGCATAGAAAATGGAATGTTTTTACACTGCTGATTGAAGTAACATTAGTACAAACATGTAGAAGACAGTGAGGCAATTTCTTAAATATCCAAAGTCAGAAGCACCATTTTATTCAGCAACCCCATTACTGAGTATATTCCCAAAGTAATATAATTTATTATATTATAAAGATAACAGGTATACATGTGTTTATTGCACTATTCACAATAGCAAAGACATGGAATCAACCTAAATGACCAATGAAGATAGAGTGGATAAAAAAAATATGGTACATATACACCATGGAATACTATACAGGCATAATAAAGAATGATATCATGGTCTTTGCAGAGACATAAATGGGATTGGAAGTCATTATCCTCAGCAAACTAACACAGGAATAGAAAGCCATGTACCAGATGTTCTTAATTATAAGTGGGAGCTGAATGATAAAAGCACATGGATACATTGTGGGGAACAACAAACACTATGGCCTATTGCCATGTAAGGGTGTGGTTATTAGGAGGATATACATTAGGAAGAATAGCTAATGGATGCTGAGTTTAAGGCCTAGGTAACGGAATGATCTGTGCAGCAAAGAACCATGACACATGTTTATGTAACAAATCTGTGCATCTTTCACATGTACATCTGAATTTAAAATAAAAGTTGAAGAAAAACAAACCAAACTTCAAATTAGAACTAAAGAAATAATGAGGATCAGAGCAGAAATTAACAAAATTGAGACTAAAAATTAGAAAAGATTATAAAATCCAAAAGTAAACTTTGTAAAGATAAACAAATTCAAATATTATTAGCTAATCCAATTAAGTAAACAACAGATAAAGCTCAAACAAACAAAACCAGATATGAAAAAGGAGACATTACAACTGATACCACAGAACTACAATGGATCATTAAAGACTATTATAAATAACTAAATGCCAATAAATGTAAAAACCAAGAGAAAAATGGATAACTTCCTGGACACATATAAGCTACCAATATTGAACCAAGAAGAAATGTAAATTCTGATCAGACCACTAATTAGTAACAAGGTTGAAATATTAATAAAAGAAAAACCAACTTTCCAAAAAATAAAAGTTCAATACTGGCTGGCTTCACTGTTATATTCTACCAAACTTTTAAAAAATAACTACTACAAATACTTCTAACACTATTACAAATATTTGAATAAGATGGAATTCTTTCAAACTCATTCTGAAATGCCAACATAATCCTAATAGCAGTTATATAAGGGCACAAAAAATGTGATACATCATATCCACAAAATGAAGAATAAAAGCCATGTAATCATTTCAATAAACACAGAAAAGCATTTGATAAAATTCAACATTTCTCCATGATAAATCATCTCAATAATTTGGGTTTACAAAGAAAGTGACTCAACACAATGAGGGCAGGCCATATATAATGAACCCACAGCTAACAACATACTAAATGGGAGGGGAAAAAAACTGAACTTTTTTTCTCTACAAATTGGAACAAAACAAATATACTTACTCTCACCTCTCTTGTTCAATGCAGCACTGGAGATTTTAGCCAGAGAAATTAGGCAAGAGAAAGAAATAAAAGGAATTCAAATTAGACAAGAAAAGTAAAATTATCTCTGTTTGCAGATGACATTCCCTTACATAGCGAAAAACCTAAAAACGAAAACATACAAAGAAAACACTTGGAACTGATAAAATAAGTAAAGTCTGAGGATACAATTCAACAAACAAAAATCAGCAGCTTTTCTATACATAAACAATGAAATAGTTAAAAAATTAGGAAAACAATTCCACATATAACAGCTATAAAAATGCCTAGGAGTAAATTTAGCCAAGGAGAAGAAATATCCCTATGACATAAATATAAATTATTGATAAAAGAAACTGAAGAAGACACACACCAAAAAAATGGAGTGCCATCCCATGTTCATGGACTAGAGTAATAAATATTGTTAAAACAGTCATACTAACCACAGTGACCTACAGATTCAATGCAATGCTTATCAAAATGCCAATTATATATTTTACAAAAATTAAAAAAAATTAAATGTATATGGGCCACAAAAAAAATAATAAATAACTACTCCTAAACAAAAGGAACAAAATTAGGCACATCCTACTACCAGTCTTCAAAATACACTTCAAAGCTATAATACCCAAAACAGCATGGTACCAGCAGAAAAGCATATACACAAATCAATGGAACAGAATAGACAACTCAGAAATTAATCCACTTATTTACAACCAACTTATTTTTTACAGAGACAAGAACATTCATTATGCAGTCATTTCAATAAATGGTGCTGGGAAAACTAGATACCTACACACAAAAGAATAAAGTTATACACTCTTCTTTCACCCTAAACAAAACAAAAATCTATTCAATAGGGTTAAAGTTCCATATATAAGACTTAAAACTTTAAAACTGCTAAATGAAAACACAGACAGAGCACTACAGGACGTTGGTCTGAGAAAATATTTTATGAATAACATTTTACAATCACAGGAAACAAAAGCATAAATAAGCAAACAGGATCATATCAAACTAAAAAGCTTCTGTATAGCAATGAAAATAATTGACAGTGTAAAAATACAATTTCCAGAATAAGTAAAATTGTTTCTGAACTCCTCTTCTCACATAGTATTAATGTCCAGAATATCCAATGAACTAAAAGATCTCAACAGGAAAAAAAATTGATTTAAAGTTGACAAATGATATGAGCAGATATTTTTCCAGAGAAGACATTAAAATAGGCAACAAATATATTTTAAAAATTCTCAACATCACTAATCATCAAGAAAATGCAAATCATTTTAAAAGCATAATGAGATATCAGCTCACACTAGGTAGGATAGCTATTATAAAAAAGACAAAAAAAATAAATGCTAGCTAGGATGTGTAGAAAAGGGAACTTTTATACACTCTTGGTGAAAATGTAAACTAGTACAACTACTTTGAAGAAAAATTGGAGGAGTCTCAGAAAACTGCAAATGGAACTACTGTGTGATTCATAATCCTACTACCGAGCATTTATCGAAAGGAAAGAAAATCTGTATTTCAAAGAGTCATCTGCACCCCATGTTTACTGTGGCACTATTTACAATCCTAAGCATGGCATTAACCCAAATGTCCAACAAGTTCATTTTATAAAATATGGTTATATATACAAAATGTAATACTACTATTATCCATAAAAAAGAACAAAATCTAGTCATGTTTGTAGCATAGTTAAACCTGGGGGGTATTTTGTCATATGAAATAAGCCAGTCACAGAAACTTAAAACCTGCATGTTCTCACTCATATTTGGAAGCTAACTGTTCTTCTACAGATGTAAAAAGTAGAATAGACAATGCTAGAGTCTGGGAAGTATATGGGGAAGAGGGAATAGAAAGATTTTTTACAAGATGTAAAATTATGGCTAGTTATGAGGAATAAGTTCTAGTGTTCTATAGTACTGTAGGATTACTATAGTTAACCGTAATATATTTTATAGTTTCAAATAGCTAGAAGCAGGATACTGAATCTTCCTAACATGAAGAAATTGATAAATGTTTGAGATGATGGGTATGCTAATTACCCTGATTTGTTAACTTTACATTATATGTACTGAAAAATCACTATGTACCTTATAAATGCAATTATTATGTGTCTATCAAAAGCCAAAAGAGAATAAACCTATTTAAAAAGTTAAAAAGGAGACTTTCATCAAACAGGTATTATTAACTTAATGCTACGAATGAGAACTTGAGGTGTATAAAGCATAAGGATTGTATCACACAGTTTTAAAGTGTCAGACCTTGAATTTAACTCTGGTATGACCTGAATTCAAGTCCACAGTTCTTTAAACTCTATTCTTGAAAACGTTATTTTGCCAAGAGCAGATAGTCAAAAAAGATGACAGAGACACACACAAATGTGTACCCACACTATTATTTATTTATTCCCATTTCTCTGTCATTCTAAGAACATTAAAGAATTAAAACATTGTAAAGACATCTATCTAGGATATAGTAGAGTAGGATTTGTTATGATTACTTAGTATGCCATCAAGCAAGGAGACTACACTATAAATGTCTGTGTAGTCTTTTTGATAATAATGATTCTACTAGTAATACTCTGTCATGAAAGATACTTCCCATCCTGCATCAAAATTATCTTTCCTTAGATCATGAAGCTTGAGTTGCTCTGGGTGTGTCAGATAGAAAATCCAGACACGTTTCCAAGGGAAGAGATGATTTTCTACTCTTGCTTTTTTAGTACTGATCCTTTCATTTGGCATGATAGTGGATATGTGGCACCAGAGTTTTTGCCAGATTTAACTTTTTTTATAAAAGCAGCAGATGCATTTGTCTGGCTCCATTTTTAGAAAAGTGCCTGTCCCAGAAATGTGCTCAATTAATATTTCTCAAATTAAGTAAAGAAAGAATGTCAGCAATTCTTAAGATGTTTTTCTACATCCAACTCAGATGAAAAATTTCTGATTACTGGAATTACCTGACATACTACAGATAAGTTCTTAACTTGTGTACATTCTTCGGATGCCATAAATTGCACTAGATATCATTCTGCTCAGGATTGTCGCTCATGGATAATGCCCTCATGGGAAAGTTTGATATAATTGTGTGAATGGGTAGGTGGGAGAAGTAGTAGAGATGGAAACTATAGTTGCTAGAAATGATGGATTCCTGCTAACAAAAGTATGGCAAGTTGTTTAAAAAAAAACTTATTTTAGGGTGAGTTAAAATGGTAAGCCTTATTAAAAAGCAAAATGTGGATATCTTAAAAAATATCCTCTAGGCCAAATATACATAGTTGGTATTACAGTCACGTATCAGATGGTCCTCTACTCACACACTCAATTTGTGTATTTTCAAGCAAATCCAGTGTTCATGGATCTTACACTAATAAAATGCTAGACTCTGTAAGAATAAAAGTATTTACATTATGTAGAATTAGAAACGTAATTGCAGCAAATTGCAAACACATTTTTACAAACATAAATTTTATAAACGTATGTGAGTTATATACATATTGTGAGAACCCTTTCCAGGGTCACAGGAAAAGCTTCATCTGGAAGGCCCGAAGTTTAAATTCATATGCTCACAGCAAATTCTACCTTGTCAGTAAAGGAGGTCCACTATCAGTGTCTTATAACGCTCTCCCGTTCTTGGGCTCAAATGAGAATTAGGACTTGATAAAACAGAAATTGAATTCTATAAATCTGACTAATATTCTTAAGCTAGAGAATAATTTTCATGTGTATATGGAATGCTAACTATATGTACCCTTCAACTAAAAAAAAGAGTTGGGGAAGACGTAAGGAAAGGTAAAAATATTAGCCTTGCTCTTAATATGTTATGTATTTATTAGATATGTTACATTCATTGCATATGTTATACAACATGTACTTACACAAACAAACAAAAAAGGCATGGCATTTTGGTGGTTTTGTAAAGCTAAATTTCTGGCACTAACGAGAAATTATTTCTTTTAAAACACTCTGTTATGTGTTTTTTTTTTTTTTGGAAGAAGAAGTTATTGATTTGTCTATTCTGACATCGATAAGCTGTATCATTCCAGAATTCAGACACATAGAGCTGTATGATTTTCAGCGTTAGTAAAAATGTGATTGCTCTTACTTCTGATGTCACATTACTAAATATACCTCTTAATATTTGGTGTATTCCCCCTCCTTTACGCCACACCCTAGAAGCCTCAGGAGGATAAATGAGCATTTTACATTGATTTTGATCAAATGGCTTTTGCCCTGAGTAGTATTAGATGGCTAGGTCATTGCAGCAATTACACAGCAGTATTCCCCAAGCGAACCTTTCATCTACTTTTAATATAAAATCAATAATGGCTAAACAAGGACAGAGGTAGCATTTTAATGTTTACCAAGGAGCATTTAGACATCTGAGATGCCTCAGAAGTGGTTTCAAAATCCATTTTTAGAATAGGGACAAAAAATATTCTTTACATTCTATTTGTGCCCTGAAAATAAACCTTTTTATGGAGCTAAATGATAAGAACACATGGACTTAGGGAAACAACACACACTGGGGTCTTCAGAGTTTGGAGAATGGTATGAGGTAGAGGATCAGGAAAAAGTAACTAAGAAATTCTAGGCTCAATACCTGGGTGATGAAATAATCTTTTCAACAAACCTCCACGACACAAGTTTATTTATATAACAAACCTGCACTTGTACCCCTGACATAAATTAACGTTAAAAAATTCATATGTATCTAATTGTAGTGTTATGGTATATGCTTATAAACTTCAAGCAAACTGTTGTTTTTGTTTTTTATTAGAAAATAAGACCTGCCACTGTTTTTACCACACCACATTCTATACACAGAGAAACATGTAATTGAAATATAATATTGGCATCTATAATTTTGAAATCTATTCATTGAGATGCAGAAAATGTACTAGTGTATCAAATTAGTATTTATTTTACATCACACATTTAAAGTTTAAAACCTGACAGTTGCTGTGACATCATTTCTACAAGATTACTTATATACTTGAATTCTTCTATGTTAGGTATTAAACAAATCCAGGTTATATATGAGGTAAAAAGTTATACTTTTCATATGACAAAGACCTGGGCAAATAATGTCCTCTGTTATCTGTATTCCCTTTTTTTTTTTTCCTATCTGTATTCCAAATTAAAGAGAATATTTTCAGAATAGTTCAATACTACTTCTTTTGTTTTTTTCCATGAGAACCAAAAAATATGAGCTCTAAGTGAATAATAAAGGCAACAGATTTATTACTGGCTAACAACCACTATTATACAGAGAAACTTAGCATGATGCTTACAAGGTAAACATAGAAGTTCAGAAGGTATTTCAAACCAATGGCCTTTTATTGAATGAGGTTAAACTGAAAAAAATGCTGCAGAAGGTACAAAACTCCTCTAAGAAACCCTTCATTTCAGTCTGTGCAATCAAGAGACCTAATTAATGCTTCACCTCAATGCAATATTTATAGATCCTATGTAAACAAGTCACCTTGTTAAACCAACTTACCTCTGCAAAGTACATCATTACATCACAAGTCAGTGAATAGATATAAACAAGCTAGTCACTACTATAATGAATTACTGAATCAACTCAACCCTGGCATATTCCAAAAGTAATCACTTCTCCCTTTTTTATTCAAAAAGAAACACCCTATCAATGTCCTTGTAATTTTTTTTTACTATTATATTATATCGCTATGATTATGAGATGCATAGGGAATTACACAAGTTGCCAATTACTTAAATTCCTCAAGCTATTCAAATTTATCATACAGGTGGTTCTTTCATACCATGAAGGTAGTCACAGTCTTAAATATTCATACTCACTCTATTTTTTGTCTATAGATTATCTGTAATTTGTATAGGTCAATGATTAAGATGTTCCCAGGATTTCGCAAACATATAGGTTAGAAAATTTTGAAATTTATATGAAAATATTGAATGTGTCACTTTTAAGCTACTAGCACCTCCAAAGTATCTTATTTTCTGTAATCCCAGCCAGTTATTTAGGTACTCAGAATATTTGTATTAGCAAAAACTATATTGAGTAAACTGAATTGATATTTTCATTCTGAACCATTAAACTGGTAACATCTATTTACCTTAACTCATATTTTGTAGGCATAATCCCCTGATTAAGTAATCTGAATAACATTATAAAATAAAGATATTGAAATGTTTCTGATAATTCAACAACATACTAGAACCTCTGTAATGAAACATTTCTGTAATGATTTTTAATCATTTTAGGAAAAAATTTACCAAGATATCCTAAGATCTATCTTTCCATAACAGGTATATAATCATATATATATTTACTTTGTATTGATCATGTCATAGTAACCATAATATGCTGGAATAACTCAGCATCTATTTATCTTGTGACATTTCGTTAACTTCTCTTTCCAATCTATCATTGCCTCTTTCTGTGTTCCTTGAAGTGTACCCTTAAATAGTCAGAATCATACCTGCAATATTGTGCTTGGTAGAGATGTCATAAGTTTTGAGGAACTTTGAAGAGTAGCCTGGAAGAAGATAAAATGTGTGTTAGAATTTGTCTAATAAACATATATTGAGTTATTTTCAAGGATGCTAATGGCAAGAGGAGACAAAAGCTAATTTAAATATAGCGATAAAAAGATTGTCACAGTAATCAATTCAAACATTGTGGTAGATAGTGTGGTGATTCCTTAAGGCTCTAGAACTAGAAATACCATTTGACCCAGCAATCCCATTACTGGGTATATACCCAAAAGATTATAAATCATTCTGCTATAAAGACACATACAGATATACGTTTATTGTGGCAGTGTTCACAATAGCAAAGAGTTGGAACCCACCCAAATGCCCATCAATAATAGACTGGATAAAGAAAATGTGCACATTTACACCATGGAATACATGCAGCCATAAAAAAGGATGAGTTCATGTCCTTGCCAGGGACATGGATGAAACTTGAAAACATCATTCTCGGCAAACTGACACAAGAACAGAAAACCAAACACCGAATGTTTTTACTCATAAGTGAGTTTTGAACAATGAGAACACATGGACATAGGGAGGGGAATATTACATACCAGGGACTGAGGTGTGGGGGTTAGGGGAAGAATAGTGGGGGGTGGGTAGATTGGGGAGGGATAGCATTAGGAAAAATATCTAATGTAGATGATGGGACAATGGATACAGGAAGCAACCACCATGGCATGTGTATACCTATTTAACAAACATGTATAATCTGCACATGTACTCCAGAACTTAAAGTATAATAAATAAGTTTTCAAAAAAAGATTGTCACATAAAAAATGACTTTGGTATAACGTAGAAAATTTAACCCAAAGTTTTCAAAGACTATTGCAAGAAAAATAATTTGACTCACTAAAAGATTAAAAAATGCAAAACTTTGTGTGAAATTTTTAAAGTGTCATAAATAATGTTTGAATCTGTAAATTACATTTAATAAGATTTTAAATTTAATATTTAAAAATGATCCAGGAACCCAAAACTTGCAGAGAGTTATAACTAAGACTGCTTAAGTACCTACAGAGAATTAGCATTCCTTGCTTATGAAACTTTTTCCATGAACTCCAACATATACTGCACATAATTGAAATGTATGCAAAGGATCTACAATGATCAAGTGACAGATTTTTTCATTTCTGTGTTGTTTTAATGTTGAGTAAACCTTGGAACTTCCAAGTAGCGAAACACTTATTGTCAAGAACACAGATGTAATAATTAAATATTTTTATTTCATTCACAGAAATATATCACAGTAGATGATGTCTGCAGTTACTTTTTACTTAAGAATATTACTATATGTCATTAATTGCTATGCTAAACATTATATATGAAAGCAAGAAACACCAATGCATAGTGTAAATATGATAATACATCAGAGAAAGAAAACTGGAATAACACCATATAATGTACAGAATTTCATCTGGACTCTAACGCATTCTTATCTTCATTAAATTTCCCCCTGCTAAAGGACTGCTTTGGCCAGACAAGTTTTGAAGAGACCAACTAGCCTAAAACTACTGGGAGACAAATGAAACAAATGAATCAGATAACACCTGTGCCAGTTTTTTTTACCTGTAACGTGAGAGTGTTCACAAAATCATACCATGGCACATATTACAAAGTGAATGGAGTCCACATGTTGTTCTTGAATGAAACTGATATGGAGCATATGTTCTTTTTCTGGGGAAAATCAAGAGAGAGTTGAACCAAAACCAGATCTTATTGACCACTGTATATAAGAACTGCAGAGTTTCGTAATTAGTTTTATTACAACGTAGGGGCTGTAGCTCTTAGCCAAATCAAGCACTGTCAATCAGAAAAGAATCAGGCATTTCTTGTTGATCTCTTTTGAGTTTCTGTAAATGTACTATAATTGTTTGCCTTCTAAGGATGATCTAATAAGAAATTAAGCATTTGAGATAAAGCAAGCTTCTGTTTTCTAAAGATTCCACAGAAAGTTCACAGATAATAAAATTATTATTTTGACTATATTGTGAGGAAATTTTCTTTTTCCTTAAACATAGTACATGATAGAATGTCAAATGGAAATATATGATAATGTGGCATCTTGTAGATAACAGTGGCATGGTATTTCATGCAGCAAAAATTATAAAGAAAATAGTATAAATAGCATAGTATTGTTTTTTTTTCTGTTCGTGTGAAATTTGATTCTTATAGCCCTTAGAGTTTGTGGCATATTGCTCAAAATGAGACAGACTGATCATGTTCTTGAGGCATCCAGGAAAAAAAGAAAAAACCTGAGAGCTTTCCTAGCTATATTCTTCCTGTATTTCTTATATATCATTGTCTACACTGATAGATGGCCATGATATAGTTTGCTTCTTAGATATGTATGAATGAAGTTTTGTTCCTGGGCAGTAGTTTGTGAGTACTTTTTTAAGGATTTGGCAGCCCCAGCTACAACAAGTTTAAGTACAGAAATATGAGCTACAAACCATAAAATCTCTTATAAACAACTAATGTCATTTTCTCTAAAAGATTTTCTTGGTAATGTTCCTTTCTGTCCACTTTCCAAAACAACTGCTACCTTATCTATTTCCCCTTAATTCATATGAATCATTATTACAATGATTAATTTTATTTTTATATAAATTTCTTTCTGTCTCTCTTAATACTTGAAATTCCTTGATTAGGGCAGAAAACATACCTTTGTCTGATATGTACTTTGAAGTGCTTGGTGATGTTCTGCGGACACTTTGTATGTTGGCTGACAAATATAAAGATAACCACTTGGGCAACATGTTGTTATCTAACGACCTAAATAATTATCTAAATGCTGCAGGAAATGTATTTCCTGATAACATGACCATAACACTAAGCAAATAAATAAAATGTAAACATTATGATAATACAGATATATTTAGCTACATATTGCTAGAGAGACATATATTAGTAATATTTAACTGTTTTATACTTGGAATTTTGAGTATCTTGTTGCCAAATCTGGTTAAAGTAATTTATTTATAAAAACCAGACTTTATTATGTTAGTAAACTTCCTAAATATGTAGGAAACAGTTGTATTTTATATCAAAATATGCTCAATATAAGAACATCAAAATATTACAGAAAGTCCAAGGTAGTTTCATCAGTCTATACTCACAATACTATGAAGAACCACCTGAATTGAGTAATTCATAGAGAAAAGTTTAGCTGGCTCACAGTACCACAATATGTACAGGAAGTCTGGGGAGGCCTCAGGAAACTTACAATAATGGCAGAAGACAAAAAGGAAGGAGGCACGTCTTCACACAGCCAGAGCAGGAGGCAGATGGTGAAGGGGGAGGTGCCACCCATTTTAAACAGGTGTATCTCACGAGAACTCTATCATGAGACAGCACCAGGGGAATAATGCTAAACCATTAGAAACCACCCCCATGATCCAATTATCTCACACTAGACCCTACCTCCAACACTGGCGATTTGTGTAGAAACACAGAGCCAAATCATAACAACAGTCATTTAATTATTTGCCATTACTTACTAGTATTTTAAGCCAATTGCTTGTTCATTAATTCATTTTTAGTTCTTATATCTTTTTCTACATAAAATGTGGTTTGAGGGTTCAAGTTTTATTAGAGATGTGTAGAAACCTGGAAAGAACATCACTCGAAACTTTGCATAAATAAAAAGCTGAAAATACACAATGATAACTTTTTTAACCCATTTGAGACCTGAGTCCAATAGCATAATGGGTTGAGAAGTTTGAGGCCATAAAAAAGGAGCATTTATGTTAGACAGATGTGAATTATTGGGAACTAAAAGACAAACTGTTGTAGACAGACTAATGGTTTCTCCAAAGATGTATATTTCCTAATCCCAGAAGCTATAAATATGTTATATTACATGAAAAAGGGGGATTCAGGCAGAAGAGTGTCATAATATGAGGACTCAGTTCGCCTTTGCTAATGTTGAAAATCAACAAGAGCCAGTGTTGGAGGTAGGGTCTAGTGTGAGGTGACTGGATCATGGGTGTGGTTTCTAATGGTTTAGCATTAGAAACCATAAAGTGAGTCTCCTCTAGAACCTGATAAAGAAAACAAATCTAACCTAGAGCCTACAGAATGGAAGAGATCTAATAGTACCTTTGTGTTGACCCAGTAAGATACATGCCAGGCTTCTGACATTAGAAATATAAGATATTTGATTTGCGTTGCTTAAGCCTCTTAGTTTTCAGTAATTTGTTATAGAACCCATGAAAAACTAATAAACAGTGCAAATAACCAATGTGGAATCTTCAGTGATGGATGCCTTTAGAGAGCAATAGTAGCCAAGCATTAGTTTACTAGGGTAGATGCTGTTGGAAATTGTACATGCTGATAATACACATTCAGCTATATTTTGGTAAGCTGAATGTGTACTAGCGTGGGAATTTTAAGTCTCTAAAAGCCAGAGGCATAGAGCAATTTGTACCTTCTTGAAGGCTTTTTTTTTTCCTCCAGAAACTTTACAGGCAGCCATAGGAAAGATCAGGAAGAATACTGGGAAACGTGTTTTTGTAGTACTGGCTCAGGGAGGGGAAAAAAGCCACTGCTGAAATTCTGCCAAGACTCCCCTCCCCTGCCATTTCTCTTATTTGTGGCATTAAAATCTTAATGTGCAGAGGTAAAAACAACAAAATCTGCCACCTTAGAACACTGGAGGAAACCTTTTAGAACTATTTACTTTTTCCAAATAACATGTTTTAACTATAAAGGCATACATAAATTAAAAGGACGAAACAGGTATGTTACACGGACACTAAACAGAACAAAAACAGAAAAGGTATATAAATTTCAGACAGACTAGACTTCAAAATAAGAGGGAACACCAGAAAAATATCATATAACGATAAAGGGATAACTTCTTTATGCAGATATAACAATTATAACTGTGTATGCACCTAACAATAGAGTTACAAAATAAATGAGGCAAAACTGATAGCTCTAAAAGGAGAAATAAATATTCACATTTATAGTTGTTAGATTCAACAATCATCTCTCAATAATTAAAAGTGGAAAAAAATTAGTAAGGATATAGGTGACCTGATGAACCCTATTGACCAATTTGACCTAATTGAAAGTTATAGAAAGGTCAACTCAAAACATAAGAATACACATTGCCCACCAGGACATATGGACATGCACTAAAATGTTCCACTAAACAAATCTTAACAAATTTAAAATAACCGAAATAAACTAAAATAAATGAGAAAGCCTGAAGGCATATTTTAGAAATATTTATACTAAGCAAAAACGAAAATAAAACATTTCAAAATTGTCAAATGTAGGTGACAAACTTAAAAGAAAATTTATAGCATCAAGTGCTTGTATTAGGAAAACAGGAAACAAAATTATTTACCTTAGTTTGTGATATAACTGTAGCTAATGTGACCAAAAGGAAACAAAACAAACAAACAAACAAAATTAAAGTAAAATCATAGATATTGCCAATTTTGGAATGAAAGTGGAATATTATTACATACCTAAAGACACTAAAAGGAAAGTAAAAAATATGATAACCAACTCAATGTTTATAAATTTACAAACTTACATAAAATACTTCAATTCCTTGAAAGACATTACTTAAAACTAACTCAAACCTGAGCACGGTGGCTCATGCCTGTAATCCTAGCACTTCGAGAGGCCAAGGCAAGCAGAACGTTTGAGGTCAGGAGTTCAAGACCAGACTGGCCAATATAGCAAAACCTGTCTCTACTAAAAATACAAAAATTAGCCGTGTGTGGTGGCACACCTGTAACTCCAGCTGCTCAGGAGGCTGAGGCAG
The DNA here is from genome assembly GCF_001604975.1 of Cebus imitator. Lineage (NCBI taxonomy): Eukaryota > Metazoa > Chordata > Mammalia > Primates > Cebidae > Cebus > Cebus imitator. Next base: position 6,646,726 of record NW_016107411.1, on the reverse strand, counting down.
GAGAATTGCTTGAACTTTACAGGCAGTGGTTTCAGTGAGCTGAGATCACTCCACTGCACCACTCAAGCCTGGGCGATAGAATCTCAAAAAACAAAACAAACAAATAACCAAAGTCCTAATTTAAAAAAAAAATGAAGAAAGAAACAGCTAACTCAAGAAGAACAAATAATCAAAATATCCTAACAGCCTAGTACATGTAAAATGAATTCAATTTTATAATTGAAACTCCTACGAAAAAATAGAATACTCCGGATATATAAGGTTTAACCAGTGAATTCTATCAAGCATTTAAATAAGAAATACTACGAATTTGATATAATCACTTCCAAATAAAAGAAAAGAAGAAAACATTTGTCACTTGATTTTATGAGTTCAACATTATCTGAATGCTAAAACAAAGATATCACAGGAAAAAAATTTAAAAACCTATAGAGTATTTAAAAACTACATAAAAGGCCGTATAGCAAGTTGGGCTATGAGGTTCATACAAACTCTGTCAAACTATTAATCTCTGACTTTGCAGCATAAAAGCAACCATAGACAAGTCATAAATCAATATCCAATATAATCTATAGAACTGTTATAACTGAAAGTTGAGTTTAACAAGTTTATAGTGTAAAATGTAAATACATAATGTCAATCTTATTTTTATATAGCATTGATTAACAAGTGGAATTTAAACTTAAAAATCAATCAACAATAGAAACATATAAAATATTTTGTATAATCTCATAAAATTTGTAGAGAATATATATGCTTAAAAGTAATCAAACACCCGCCTATAACAATGAAAAACAATGAATCAACAATTACTTTTATTGATAAAAGTAATCAAACAATGAAAAATATAAATAAATTGAAAACTTATCTTCAAACACACACATGCACACACACACAAAGACATAGTAAACTAATTAAAACAGATGTTTATAAGTACTCAAATGTTTACATCTATTTTATTAACAATCACCCTACACTGGAAACATCACATTCCAGATTTGCTTGAACAAATAAATGGATAAGTAAAATTTGATATATTCATTCAAAGGAATGCTGATGAGCAATAAAAATAAACACTCTTTACACAACTATATGACTATACCTTACACTCATTTTCCTTAGTGAAAAAATAGCCCTAACACCTCCATATTTCATGATTCCATTTATATGATGTCCTAGAAAATACATAGTTAAAGGATGGAAAACAGATCAGTGATTTCAAAGAGCTGTGGTGGGAAGAGTGGTTTACTACAAAGAGGTCACATAAAATAATTTTTAGGATGCAAAAATTGTGTAATACGTGGTTGTTGATCCATGGCTACCCATTAACTAAAACCCATATAGAATAGTATATCAATGACTTTTACTGTATGAACATGAAAACATACAAAATCAGCAAAGTCAGTAAAAACTCAGGATGGACTGGAGATTATAACAAATGTGTACATTAACTATGTCACAAATATATGACATAATTTCACTGAAGGAAATGAGCAAGAAAATAGTTTTCCTCTATCACTGTGCAACAGTATTTTGTCTAGATACTATAAGGGTAAAGACAACGAATATACTCTAGCTGGCAATTTTTTTTTTTCTCATGGGGCTGTCACTTAGCAATTTTTAAAATAACTTACCTATATGTTAGGATTAAATAAATGATAAAAATATTATAGATAATTGGAACCAGATTTTAAATTATCAGATTAGGAAGTTATAAATAAGCAAGAATAAATGCCAAAGTATGTTCTTCTAAAATGTTAATTTAGAGATATAAGTATAAATTCATGTTTGGCTATAGATACAGAAAACCCATAGCCACATGTTTATAAACAGGTTAGCATATTTATTGTGCCTGTTTTAATTCATGTCCATAAAACCTTTGATGTTCTTTTAACCAAAATTTAAGGCTTATTTTCTTCCCTTTTGAATATAGGCTGGACTTAACAACTCTTTTCCAAAGAATAGAGTATGCAAAATAAAACAGTAACTTTTTATTGAAGGAAACTGGCAGACACTATCATAATCAAGGGATTAACTTTAACATTATGAAAACTCATGCTGATATCATGTACTGCTGATATGATGTGATGACAAAAGAGCTTTAATTCTGTGCTATTTCCTCCTAAAATCAGTAAACCTATTCTAATCATGTGGAAATAATAGACAAACCTAAATTAAGGGGTATTCTACAACAGTTTTTAACATTAATCTTTAAAATTGTAATGAAATACAAGCAAAGACTGAGAAATTGTCACAGGAGAAAACGCAAAAACAAGTGAAAAAACGGTTTTAAAAACGCCCGCAGGAACAATAGAAAGACATTGGTGGAAAATGGTGAAACCTGAATAAAGTCTGTATTAATAGTATTATACTAATATTAATTTCTTAGTTTTGAAAGAAGTGCCATTGTTATGTAAGGTAGGTGCCAGATATTAATTTATTAGAGAAAAGAAACCAATATTGTATTTTTCAAAAAGCACATTTTTCTTTAATGCCATCAGATTATATGGTGTAAAAGATTTGACAAGGTTAATTAATTTATATTCATGTGATCATCACTTCTTTAAATACTGAGAAAACATACCATTAGATCATTGACACGCACAAAAAATGTGTTTGGTCTATTTTCATAGCGAAATGTTACACAAATTACAATATAAGACACGTATACCAAAGAACACTATTGAGAATATCCCCATTTCATTAATATAGGAGATAAAAAAATTATTTAGACAGACAGCAAGGGTAAGAAAGACCTCAGTAAGTTTCTTCTTTTAATGAAAGCAGCCCCAAAGCCATTTCTTTTCTATCAAAAAGCAACCTAAAAAATCAAGCTGCAGTATGGATAAGCAAGCTGAAAGCTTGCATAGGTGAATGTCAGCAGTTATGCTAATAGAAAAGGGATACCTGAAAGCCAGGTATATTAAATGTGGAGGTTTTCTCTTTCCTTATCTTTTTGTCCACATATGCAGGCAGCATGGAGCCAGCCAGATAAAAACCCCACTTGCATAATAAAAGTTTAGCGGGGGATGGCCAGCGTCTTCATGAACTAGGGAAATGGCACACCTGGTTCAACCAATCCACTGCACCCTATGTAAACCAGACACTGTCTCCTGAAGCCAGTCAATGAATCCCCTTGTACTCTGCCATGGATGAGAAGTCCCACCTGGGTGCCCCTCTCTCTCTACAGGAGAGAAAGATATTCTCTTTTCTTTTCTTTCACTTATTAAACCTCCACTCTTAAACTCATTTCTTGTGTGTCCACATCTTTGATTTTCTTGGTGTGAGGCAATGAACCTTGGGTATTTCTCTAGACAAACAATGATGATTCATTGTGTGGCCTTGCTCAGGATTGGAAGATACACTCATCAGAATGGTGAGTGTAGGAGCACACCTCAACTCTGCCCTTTCATTTTGAGGCTCTTGACCTCCATTTTAAAATCAAAACAAACTGAAGGCTGTACTTCCATCAGCCATTTAAAAAACAATTAGCATAGCTGCCAGCCTTAAAAGTCTCAAGGCTGAGGCTTGCTGGGGAGAACATGGAGAAACCCAGTACTCATGGGTTACTGGGCATGTTGCCATGCTTAGAAGTGGTTTACTTTCACAGAGTACCCAGCTGTTGCATGGGGTTAGAAGAGGTTCTGAAGTAACTTAGAGTTTCTGGTCAGGGCTATTCCTTGGATTCCCTGGTTTTATCTGAAGGCTTCTGGACTGGCCCCAGCAAAATCTAGGAAGTCAAAGGGGAATCACAAGAAGAAAACTAGGATTGCATGGTATGCATGACTAAACCCACCACTTAGTTTTTTCAGCTCCATGGCTGAGGGGTGGTCATACCCACAACCATGGGTGGCACATTTAACAAGGTGTCTGGACCTCGAGGAACCAAAGAGGGAAAACCATAGAAGGGACATCCCCACTGTCTTCCCTTCCGCCCTGGATTATAGCAAAAGGAAGGAGAACAAAAAGATGTGGGTTTTTTTGTTTGTTTTTTGAACTTCTCTTTATAGATGGGTAATAGACCATCTTTGGCCTGCACTTCTCTGGAGTACATTCTGAAGCACAAGGTCTCCTTTCATCCCAAAACTTTGAAGAAAAAGGCAGCTCATTTTCTTTTGCACAAGGGCAGTGCATTCTTATTAGAACTTTGCAAGTATTGCAGAATCAACCAAGCTCTTTTAGCAGTCATACTAGGCAGGCCTGTAGGAATGATTCCCCCAAATTAGAGAAGTAACCTTGTAAGTTAGAAGTTGGGGCCCCCTCAAGTTCCCTTCTCGTTATAGAATTTATGAAATAAAAGGAGATTTAGGAAAATTTTACGACGACGCCAATAGGTATATAGAAGCTTTCTAAAATTTAACATCGGTGTTTAACCTCACATAAAGGGATGTTATTCTGCTCCTAAACTTAACTTTCACCTAAGCTGAAAAACAGACAGCTGTGCAGGCAGAAAAGAAATTCAGAGATAAGCAACATGTCTTCTACAGCAGGCTGAAAAGGAAAAAAGGGGGAAGGGCAGGTAAATAAGTAGTGGGGTCACTATTCCCAATAGAAAGGAAAGTAGTTCCTCTTGACAACCCCGATTGGAACCCCAATGGCTCTGCAAAGGAATGGAAAAGAAAAAACTGTTTAATTTGCATATTGGAGGGCCCAGAAAAAATTAGAACCAAACTTCTTAATTATTCTAAACTGTCCATAATAGACCAAAAGCCAAATGAGAATCTCACAGATTTTATGAAAAAGTTGGGAGAAGCACTAATGAAACATACATCCTTATCCCCCAGTTCAGTTGAGGGAAAGCTTATCTTAAAGACCAAGTTTCTTACACAGGCATCTCCTGATATTAGAAGGAAATTATTGAGGCACACTATGGGTCCAGACAGCACCTTGTAGAACCTCCTGAGGGTTGCCACTTTGGTCTTTTCTAATACAGACTAGGAGGAGGACCAGGAGAAAGAGAGAAAAAAGCAAGGGAAGGACAGAGGCTCTAGTAGCTGCTTTGCAGGCTTAAAAAGTCCAGGACCCCAAGGTGCATTCACTAATTGCTATTGATTTGGCAAGTCAGGGCACTTGAAAAAGGAGTGCACAAGCAGCAAAAAGAAGCCACCTCAACCCTGTCTAGCCTGTGGTGGGGACCAGTGGAGATTCAACTGCCCCAAAAGATGGTGGTTACCAGGTTCAGAACCAGTGTCACAGATGGTCCAATAGAACTAATGAATCCCAGGGCTCACACCTATGACTCCAGTAGCTCAAACTGCCATTACAGCACAGGAGCCTTGGGTGATTCTATGAATTGAAGGAAGGAAGGTAAATCCCCTTCTGGACAGTAAAGCCAATCTCTGTATTCTTTTCTGTAATCCAGGCCTCCCCTCTTCCCGTAGCGTGATTGTGAAGGGCATCTCAGAAAAACTTTAATATAGTATTTTTCTCAACTCCTTATTTGCAGTTGGAGAAACCTACTATTTACACATACCTCCAAGCCATTGCCATAGTGGCCCTACTGGTCCCAGAAGTCTTTAAATTAACCTTGAGAAATGACGAAACTGTTTACACCCCACACAATGTGGCAGGATTACTGTCCTCTAAGGGAGCTTTTGGATAACAAACAGCCAGCTTCTTAAATATTAGGCTCTGTTGTTAGAGGATTCCATCACCCACTTTAAAACATGTTTTCACCTAAACTCAGCCACTTTTCTCCCTGAGAAAATGGAGGAACCTGAACATAATTTTGAATAAGTTATAATACAAACCTATACAGCCATGACTAAATTCAAGGAAGGCCCCTAGAAAATCCAGACTGGATCCTCTTCACAGATGAGAGCTTTCTCATAAAACAGGGAATCCATACGGCAAAATATGCAGTAGTCACTCCATAAAATATCATTGAAAGTGTCTCTCTCGCTCTAGGCACAAGTGCTCAATTAGCTGAACTAACTCTTACAAGAACACTTGAATTAGTAAGAAAAAGGTAGCGAACATTTACACTGACTGCGAGTATTCTCTCTTAGTTCTCCATGTTCATGCTGCCATGTGGAAGAAAAGAAAACTTCGTACTCTTAATGGATCCCCTATAAAATACCATCAGAAAATTAACAGGTTATTATCCTGAAATTTTCTTCCATGAAAGGTAGTAGTGATGCATTGTAAGGGGCATCAGAAGAAATGAAATAGGGAAAGGAAACAAGCTAGCTAATCAGGCAACCAAGTCAGCAGCAGAGAAGCCTCAGGGCACCAACACACTTGAAGCCCCTCTAATCTGGGAAGGCTCCATAAGAGAAATTAAGCCTCAGTACTCCCTTACAGAAATAGAATGGGTCACATCTCCAGGGTACACTTTTGAGCCCTCAGGATGGCTACAGTCAGAGAATGGCAAACTCAACTTGCCCATTTCCAGCAAATGGAAAATCCTCAAAATCTATCATCAGCCTTTTCACTTGGGAAAGAATAAAGCTAGTCTGTCTTAAAAATAATCCCCTCAAGATATGACTCCTTCCTCTTCAAACCCAAAGGATGGGAAGCGATTTAGGGGAGGACTGGCAGATAAACTTTACCCAAATTCCGCGGACAAAGGGCATCCAATACCTCCTGGAATGGGTAGATACTTTCAATAACTGGGTCAAAGCATTTCCATGCCATGTAGAAAAGGCCTCTGATGTAATGAAAGTGTTAACTAATAAAATTATTTCTCATTTTGGTCACCTAAGTACCTCCAAAGTGGCAACTGCTTCTTGTTTAAGGCAGCAGTCACAAAGAGGGTCTCAAAGGGACTAGGCATACAGTATCATCTCCGCTGTGATTGGAGACCCCAAACCTCCAGAAAGGCAGATAGGACCAATTACATTATCAAAGATGCCTCAGAAAATTGTCCCAAGAAACTCACCTTCCTTATTTCACTCTTCTTTACATGCCCCTACTTCAGGTAAGAAATATCCTTTAAAGTTACATCTGAGTCCTTTTGAGATGCTATAAGGACGGTCTTTTCTTATCAGTGATTTTTTTAAGCCAAGATACTTCTGAATTTGTTAAGCCTGTAATCTCTCTGGCTCACTTCCAAAGGAATTTACTCAACTACAAAAAGCCCAAACCCAAGAAATGGAATGACATTTATTTAACTCAGGATATTTGTTATTGGTAAAAGCTCTCCTTTTTCTCTCTCTCCATAAACCCAAGCTAGGAAAGGACTTATGCCATTTGCATTTTAATCCCATCAGCAGTAAAAGTTATAGGTATGAACTTCTGGATACATCACACTTTAGTTAAAGCCTAGAAAGCGGAGAGAGCAACCCATTGTAACATCTTTCTATGACCATCTATATAAGATTCATACATTGTATGATGCAAAAAATACTTAGTAAATGAAGAAATTGTGTCAAGAGGCAAGAAAAACAGTATTCTCAATGCTTTATTTAAATTATTTATCAAACACTTTATGTGTTATACAGGTGCATCATATATTATTAGGTGTTGTGTCTATGCCTTCAGGATTTATAACGTTGGTTGTGTTATAAAAATTATATCCGTGATAAAGTGTGCAAGAAACTCTACTATATGTTTTAAATTAGAATGTTAATTAGAAGGTTTGTTTTCTGCTAGCATCATCAGAATAAGGTAATAATCAGTGGTGACCATTATCAGGCATTGGCAGCCTATATACTGCCAGATTCCACGTTTGGACCATTGCCTGTTGTTTAAATAAGATTTCTAGAGTACTACTGTGTTCATTTGTTTGTGATTGTCTAAGTCTGTTTTTCTGCCACAACTACAGAATAGAGTTGTTGCCACAGAAACTATATGACTTGAAAAGCATAGAACTGTCTAGCTCTTTAAAGAAAAAGTTTACCAATCACTGCCATATATTACAACATTAATAGTAATTATTTCATACCACAGAGTCAGTTTTTAACTCTGCTTTAAAGTACAATGGGTAACAAAGCAGGATCTTACCTTATATCACATAATAAATCTGACTAAGCAGCAAATGTGCTGTATGACCCTTGTTAAATTATTATTTTTTAATTTCATTATTTGGACATTAAGGGAAAATACTGTAGAGTGTTTACTCACAGATTGTTCATAGAACTTAATATATCCATGCAAAAGTATTAGCCTATCACCTACCACTCAGTAAATACTCACTAAAAACTAGTTTATATTAATAAAGTTGAACTCAAATTCAGTCTTCTTCATGAGGCTTTTATGATCCATTTCAGAAATGTTTTGTAATCTTGACTTTTAAGCATGTAGTTTTGTTCTAATTATTTCAATTTTTGTAATAGTATCTTGTTATTTAAAGTTTAAGCATTTCAATGGTAAAATCTATGTCCCCAGAAAATAAAATAAGAACTCAAACTCTCTGCCAAAAATAATTAAGGAAAAGAAGGCACAGGTCAACCAGTGAATTTTATCCGGGAAAAATACAGGAGGATATTTTATTTTGGTTTCTTAGCAACTGAAAAATGTCTAGTTGGTACTTGATAGTTGAAGTGACATATATGCTAACTTCTAGGATAGAATTTGTAAGGAGATAAAAAGGGGGACTGACAACAAGTTGGGTTCAAAGGAAAAAAGAAATTTAATTGTGTACAGTTTCATTCTATTGGTCTAATTTGAATGATAAATATCTATTGTAAAATCCAATATTAACAATATGCTATAATAAAATAATGCATATTTTTATTTAAGTGACTTGCAAAATCAAAATATAAGTTTTAAGCTAACTTAAAATGAGCCACTCCATAAGTATTTTTAGCCTAATGCTATGATCAAATTCTTGTCATAATATTAATGATATAATTATGTAGCAATGAAATTGTGGCATGACTAGGTTTCTATAACTTAAAACCTGAAATGTGAGAAATGAAGACAAATACAATATGTTTACGTATATTACAATATGATGTGATACTAAATTTCATGATTAAAATGGTAACATATCTATGAGATAAAATGCATTCTCTGAATATTATTTTCTTCAGAACAATATTATTTATTAGAAGATTTTCTCTTCCAAAAGGGGAACATACTCCTATATCTTAAAAAAATATGCTTTATTTTAGAGCACATGTTTGGAACTGTAAATTGAACATATATGTGCAAACAAATATAGTGTGAGGGGAAAAGAAAGTAGAATTTCAATTTAGTGAACTGAGGAATATAATTTTCTTAAGGCATAGTTGGTAAGCAGTTTGGTATGACAAATAATACTTTACAACAATCTATTCTAAGTCACAAGTCTGTAAATTTAATGCTGTTATTTAAAATGACACAAAAATAAGCACAATATAGTCTATAATATTTAAAATGGCAAGCCCCTGTTCCAAAACACTTCTTTTTTTTTTATCATTGAGTCTTTTATTTAACTTGTGTGACAAAGAAATCTTCATTTTGGTTTCATTACATCTATAACACATGTTTCTGACATTTTATTCCCTGATTTTTTTTAGTTTAAAAGACAGATAAATAGCCAGCTGGTCTCATTTACCTACACTGAAACTGCCAAGTGATATACAGAGCATAGACCAAAAATGCTAAGGAGAAAGGGAAACTTGATTATATTTTCTTTGTCATTATATTTTGTCCTGTAATGGACAGTATTCTATTACTAGAGAATACATAAAATTCAAAAATTGAATTATGTTATATCAAGTTGAATAAAATGACAAGTTTGCACAAATAGTGCCATGGTTGAATGTTTGAATCCAAATTTTGCCTCCTAGTTGCAGTGCTGGATGTTTTATCTAGCTAAAATATCAAAAGGTACGTATAATTTTATCTATAAAAAATTAATGCATATTGAACATATTGTCCAACAATAAAAACAAACACCAAAACTATACAACTGGAAAATATTTAAAGCAATTGTTTTCAGGAATTGGATAGTAAATAATACAGAAATGTTGTATTTGAGCGTAACAATCAGAGATCAGCTCAAATGTATTAGTCAGGGTTCTCTAGAGGGATGGATATATATATATATATACACACACATACATATGTATATGTGTGTGTGTGTGTATATATATATATATATACATACACATATATATGTATATGCAGATATATATATATAATGGGGAGTTTATTAAGAAGTATTTACTCAAATGATCACAAGTTTCCACAATAGGCCATCTGCAAGATGAGGGACAAGGAAGCTAGTTTGAGTTCCAAAGCTGAAGAACTTGGAGTCTCATGTTTGAGGGCAGAAAGTATTCAACATGGGAGAAAGTTGTAAGCTAGGAGACTGACCCAGTCTAATCTTTCCACATTCCTCCATCTGCTTTTATTTTGGCCATGCTGGCAGCTGATTAGATGGTGCCCACATGGATTAAGTGTGGATCTGCCTCTCCCAGTCTATTGACTCAAATGTTAATTACCTTTGGCAACACCTTCACAGACACACCCAGGAACAATACTTTGCATCCTTCAATCCAACCAAATTGACACTCAGTATTAGCCATCAAAAGTCCACTCCTTGTCAAGTTGAACCCATACAAATCTGAGATGGTACATAATCTTCAAAGAAAATAATAAGGTCCTAATTATGCATAACGTAATACAACTGTTCTTCATACAACCAAAATCAAATCTATCCCCAATTCAAATGCTATTATATAAATTTGACAACACTTACATGCTAATATGAAGTCCATAAACCTTATGTCACATGATAAATGAAAAATGAAATAAAATGAAGATATTTCCTTAATACAAGTGTATACATGACACCAAAATATTTTTTAACAAAAGCAAAAGAAATTACAGTCTTTGTTTCTGAAACTGGTCTTGTGGTCATAGTTGGTATTGAAAACTACATTTTTCTCTTACCCAATCTGTATTCCCTTTGCCTTCAGCAAGCACCTCAGCAGGTTGTGGTCTTTTTTCCTGGTAGAGTGACCCAGAACTTCATTTCTGAAGGTTCTGGGTCATTTTTAGTCCTTCCTGGATTGGGCCGCTATAGTTTCTCTTTGACTTTAATCAGAGGGCATGGTAATAACTAAGATATCCCCGAAGAGAACTCCTGTATGCTACACATACTCTTCCTTACATACATTGTGGAGTAGTCGATTTTGTCTTGATAGTCTGGGTCAGTCACACCAGCCAACACTTTAATTCTCTTCTTAGCCAGTTGACTTAAAGTTAGGAGAAGCCCAAATGTTTCACGTGGCAATCTCGACTGCCAGTTTAATGGAATCACTGTTGTGTCTTCTTCCCACTGAATCTAAGACCTCTAGTCCAGCAGAATGTAATGTCATGGGAACAGAAAGCAAAACTTTTGCTAGTGAATCACTAGTGGTGATAGCGAGTGGTGCCACTTCCACTTCCACCCCTTGATTTCTGAACCCATGGATCCTGGCTTTGGGAGAAACGGTACCATATGTCAGACACCGATTTTCTACGATTTTCGTTTTTTCTCTACAGGAGATAATACTGTCACTGAGAGCAATCGTAGCAGATTTGAGGCTCAGTGTCTGCTTCTGAAGTTAGGAGTTAAAATCCATGAGCTCATCGTTTTTCTTCATCACTCTGTCCAGTGAACTTATGAGCAACCAACCAAGTTCGTTATGTTCCTTGTTTCTCCACATATGGTCAAAGGTATTATGTATAGAGTCTCTAAACTCCTTACCTCTTGTGAGCAGTGAATCGGAAATGTCAAATGCATTTATTTTGTATAACTTTCTAGAGAGTTTATGCCAAGGACTATTAGCGTTCTTCATATTATTAGAAATAGAGTCCCTGGTATTTTGGGGTCAAATTACATTAAGCATCCAACTCCAGAAACCCCAGTAAAAGAGCTCCATCCTTAATAATTTCTCTAGTACTACTCCTGGCACCAAAATCTGTATTAGTTACTTATATATATATTATATATATATATATATATATATAATTCACAATATTTCTGTATAGAATATATATATATATATATATATATATATATATATAAGAGTTTATTAAGAAGTATTAACTCAACACTATCACAAGGTTCCACAATAAGCTGTCTGTAAACTAAGGAGCAAGGAACCCAGTCCACATCCCAAAGCTGAGGAACCTGGAGTCCCATGTTCAAGAGTAGAAGGCATTTACCACCAGAGTAAGCTGTGGGCTGGGATGCTAAGGCAGTCTAATCTCTCCATGTTCCTCTGCCTGTTTTTGATCCTGCCCACATAGATTGAGGGTTGATCTGCCCTTTCCAGCCTACTGACTCAAATGTAAACCTCCTGTGGCAACACCCTCATAGACAAACCCAGGGACAATACTTTGCATCCTTCAATCCAATCAAGTTGACACTCAGTATTAACAATTGCATCAAATAAACCCTAGCTTTCTGCTGGGGGTTGGGGCGGGCACTCCAGAGTAGGATAGAGAAGTAAACCCCAAACAGAGAGTAGACATGTAGAAAAGCAAAAAAAAAAAAAAAAAAAAAAAAAAAAAAAAAAAAAAAAAAAAAAAAAAAAAAAAAAAAAAAAAAAACAGAGACTGTCTCAACAGAGACAGATGAACTATAGGAGGCAAAAACATGGGGCTGTGCCGCAAAAACAAAAGTCCTTCTTTTCTAAAGGAAGATAAGAGAATTCAGAATCTCAGCAATGTAGTATTGTGATAGTTAATTTTATGTGGCATTTTGAGTGGGTCACAGGGGTGGCCACATTAAATATTGTTTCCGGATGCATCTGTGAGGGTGTTTCTGGATCAGATTAGCATTTGAATTAATAAACTCAGTATATATTGCCTTCACCATTATAGTTAGGCCTCATCACATCCACTGAGGACTTGAATAGAATGAAAGGCAGAGGAAGAAGGACTCCTTTACTTCAGCTTCACTGTTGAGCTGGGACATCCCATCTCAGCTCATCTCTATGCTCTCAAACTGGAATTTACGTTGTTGACTCCTAGCTTTAGGTCTTTGGACTGAGGCTGCAATATACCACTGGCTTTCCTGGGTAACCAGCTCTCAGACTGCATGTTGTGGCACTTCTTCTCCATAATCATGTGACTAATTCCATATTTTTATAATTATAAATGTGTAAACAAATATAAGTATATATATGTAATTGGCACTTATGATACATATATATAATAAATATATAGTGATAGCAGTCTTAGATGCACTTATATATGCATGTATACATTATATATAATGTATCTTGAGAGCTAATATATTATGTATATATCATGAAAGCTAATTCCATATATATACATATATGTTATATACGCTTATATATATTTATATATTATTATATTATATATATTACATATATATATATATATATATATATGTATAACTCACCCACATGTACCCACACACAGGCACACAACAGAAGCATATCTCAGACACATCGTGACTTCTATTCCAGATCACCATAATAAAGCAAATATTGCAATAAAGCCAAATACACAAATTGTTTTGTCTCCTACAGTATATAAAAATTATATTTATTCTGTGTTATAGACTATGAAGTGTGGAATAGCATTATTTCTAAAAGAAAAATATATATACTTTAATTATTTAAAAACTTTATTGCTTAAAAACTGCTAGCAATCATTTGAGCCTTCAGCAAGTGTAAAGTGTTTGCTGGTGGAGTGTTCTGCCTTGATGTTGATGGTTGCTAAATGATCAGGATAGTGTTTGCAGAAGATTGGAATGGCTGTGATTTTTTTTTAATACAAGACAACGGTAAAGTTTGCTGCAGCAATTAACTCTTCCTCTCATAAACGGTTCCTGTGCAGCATTCAACACTGTATGATAACATTTTACAAGAAGAAGAACTTCTCTCAAAATAGAAGTTAATCTTTCATATCCTGCCACTACTTTATTGACTAAGTTTGTGGAATATTTTAAATTCTGTTGTCATTTCAACGATGTCCACAGCATCTTCACCAGGAGTAAATCCTTCTCAAAAAATCAATTTATTTGCTCATCCATAAAAAGGAACTTCTCATTTATTGAAGTTTTATTATGAGATTGTAACAATTCAGTCACATCTTCAGGCTCCAATTCTAATTTTATTTCTCTTGCTATTTCTACCACATCTACAATGACTTCCTCCACTAAAGTCTTGAACCACTCAAAGTCATCCATGAGGGTTGGAATCAACTTATTCTAAACTCCTTTTAGTGCTGATATTTTGACCTCCAACCATCTAGAATAGAAAATTCTTCCCAGAAGGTTTTCCATTTCCTTTGACAAGATTTATCTATGAGACCACTAACTTTATGAAATGTATTTCTTAAATAATCAGACTTCAGGGTCAAAATTACTATTTGATATATGAGATGGAGGACAGAGGTTGTGATAATGGGCATCGTGTTAATATTAACCACCTTTCATATCTCCATCACAGCTTTTGGATGATCAACTATATTGTCAATGAACAGTAATATTGTGAAAGACATCTTTTTTCTGAGCAGTAGTTCTCAAGGGGGGCTTCACATATTCAGTAAATCATGTTATAAACATATGTGTTGTGATCCAGACTTTGTTGTTCCATTCAAAAAGCACAGACAGATTTAGGATGATAATTGAGAGTCCTAGGATTTTCAGGGTGGAAAATGAGTATTGGTTTGAAATTAAAGTCAACAGCTGCATTAGGCCCTAATAAAAGAATCAACTTTTCCTTTGAAGTTTTAAAGCCAGGTGTTGACTTCTCCTCTCTAGCTAGGAAAGTTCTAAGTGGCATCTTCTTCCAATAGGAAGAAGGAAAACCTAAAAGAAAAATCTTTTTGTCTAAAAGGAAAATCTGTTGCTAAGCGTAGTCATCTCCATCAATTATCTTAGCTATAGCTTCTGGGTAACTGGCCACAGCTCCCTACAACCACACTTACTGCTTCACCTGGCACTTTTATGTTATGAAGATGGCTTCTTAAACCTATGAACCACCTGTATTAACTTCAAACTTTTCTTCTGCAGCCTCAACTCCCTGAGATGTTACAAATTTAAGAAGTGAGGGCTTTGCTCTAGATTATGCTCTGGCTTACGGGAATGCTGTTGTTGGTTTGATCTATCCAGATCACTAAATCTTTCCCCATACCAACTATAAGGCTGTTTTTCTTTCTTATCATTTCCATATTCTATGGAGTAGCATTTTTAATTTCCTTTAGCATCCACAGCATGGCTAACTATTTGACACAAGAGGCCTAGCTCTTGACCAATCTAAGCTTTAGACTTACTTTCCTCACTAAGCTTAATAATTTCTAGTTTTGATTTAATGTAAGAGATGTGCAGCTTTTCCTTTTATTTGGACAATTAGAGGCCATTGTAGGGTTATTAATTGATCTGATTTTAAGATTGTCATTTTTCAGGGAATAGGTGGCCCAATGAGAGGGAGAGAGATAGGAGAACAGCTAATCAGTGGAGAAATCAGTACACAAACAACACTTATCGATTAAGTTCACCATCTTATATGACAGCGGCACACTCACTCCCAAACAAAGATAATAATAGTAACATCAAATATCACTGATCTCAGATAACCATAAATGACATAACAGAAATTAAAAATTTTGAAGTATTATGAGAATTACCAAATATAATACAGATATATGAAGTTAGCACATGCTGTTGGAAAAATAGCTCCTATAGACTTGTACAGTGCATGGTTCCCACAAGCCTTCAATTTATAAACAGAACCTCCTAGTGGTTCTGTTTTTCTGGAAAACACTGACTCACAAAATATCTAGTATACCAAGCATAAAACCAGTGTATAATGTATGCAAGGAAAGGCCAAAAAAATAAAAATAAAAAGTATAACAAGAAAAGGGAAATAATCAGAGAGACAAAATGAGAAGTGATACAGATGTTAGAATTAGTAGGTAATTAAACTAGGTATTATATATAGTTTTATTGGTATAACATTAAAAGAAAGAATATTTTGAGTAAAGAAAAGAACAATATTAATAGGTAAATGAAAAGTTTAAAAATGTATCAAGTGGAAAATGTAAGTGAATAAAATGAAACACCTGAAACAAAAATGCCAATGGATGAACTTAGAAAAGATTAAAAGCTGCATGAAAAATGATTAATTTTTCATTAATAGAAATAGAAAATAGAAAATAGAAATATTTAGAAATTAGAAATAGAAAATCTGCAAACAAAAGCATAAAGATGTAATGAATTTTTTAAAAAGAGAAATTAAGAAATAAGAAAAATAAAGTAAATGAACAGAGTCTCAATGGCTCGTCGGATTATATTAAGACATTTAACACTTTGCAACTGGAGTCCTGAAAGAAAATCAGAGAAGCAAAATATTGTAATAAAAAATACTGAATGAAATAATGGCTCCAAAGTTTTCAAACCTGTTTAGAAATGTTCACATACAGATCTAATAAGGTAACTAAACCCACAGCTGAACAAACATTAACATATAAAATCCACACTGAGGCATATCATACCCAGAGTATAATGAGCCAAAAATAGAGGAAAAAAAATACCAATGAGAGAAAAAAGAAATCTTGTAAAGAGAGGAATAACAAACATGACTGTTTAATTTTCATCAGAAATAATGGAAGTCAGAAGGCAACCAATGGTATCCCTTAGCTTCTGGTCAGGGGGACTTCAACCTAGAATTTTACATGAAACTAAAATATCCACTTTCAAAAAGTGAAAAATAAATATACATTATAAAAAACAAAATATGAACGACTTTAAAACTAGAGAACAAACATTGAAAAAATATTCAAATTAAAAGGTATGATACTAGAGAGAAAATGCAATTTACTCAAAGAATATTTACCAGAAATGATAAATATATAGATAAATATAATACAGTTTTTTTCTCATCTTAATCCCTTAAATGTAAATTGACATTGTAAATTCATGATAACAATGTACTTCTAGGTTTATAATATGTGTAAAATTAAAATATGTGAGTTCTCTTTTCCCCACATTGTCACCAGGATCTAGTTTGTCTTTTAAATAACAGCCATTCTAACTAGGGTAAGATCATATCTCACTACAGTTTTCATTTGCATTTCTATAATGATAAGCAATGTAGAGCATTTTTCTCACATAATTCTTGAACATTTGAATGCCTTTTTTAAAATAAATGTTTACTCATGTCTTTTGTCTACTTTTTAATGGAATTATTTGTTTTGTTTTGTTTTGTTTTTTACTGTTGCGTTATTTTGTAGATTCTAGATGTTAAAAGTCTGTATGTAAATGCAAATGACCTAACACAATATCTGAGGCCTTACACTGTCTTATTTCAAGAATTATTGTATGACAGAGTAATTAGATTGTGTGGTGTTGGTGCAAAAATTAAAAAACACATCAACAGAACTAAAAAATCTAAGCAGACAACACAGAGATAGATCAGCACCATATGGTCAGTTCAAAGAGCACAAAAAGCACTAATCATTAAAACAACAAGCAAGTTAAAATTAGGCCCTGTAATCCCAATAGTTTGTGAGGCAAAGGCAGGAAGATGACTTGAAGCCAGGAGTTCAAGACAAACCTTGGCAACACAGCAAGATCTCCTCTCTACAGAAAAGTAAACAAAAGTTAGCTGGATGTAGTGTCATACTTGTAGTCCCAGCTACCCAGGAGGCTAAGGTGGGGAGATCACTGGAGCTCAGGAGGTCAAGACTGAAGTAAGCTATGATTGCACCACTGACCTCCTTGTCTCTAAACAATAATACAATGATAAATAACAAAAGCCATTTTCTTTTCTCTTATTGAAACCAATAATTTAAATCTACTTATATGTATATCAGTAGTTATCTCTCATTGAGATGACAAATAGTTCTGCTAATGGTTCTAACAATATATTTACATCTCTCATAGCCATAAATTTACTTATATTAAGAAATATTGTTAAAGATTAGCATAACTATCTTTATGGTTTGCCTTGCTACAGTTTTTATTCAACTGCAATATATTATTAAGCTTTGTTTATTGAAAGGACTTTTATTTAAAAACCTTGGAAGTTTAAATTACACTCAGCAGCAAGTACGGTTCATAATTTCCAAAGGCTTTCATTGTTTTAATGGCAGGCTAAATTCTTAGCAAGTCCTACCATGCACACACAGAAATAAAGTAGATTAGAATGCTGTGTTTGCTTTCCATATTAACAGACTGACCACCCATTAGGCTGAGTAACTCATTTGAGAAATTCTCTAAAACATGGGAGAATACTTCTTTTTCTACCTTCTTTGAAATTTAGAAATCACTATGTGTTATGGGGTTTAATCACGCTCATTCTTCACAGAGACAACTGCAAATGACTTTGACCATAAAATAATCTTTCTTCCTTAAAATTTCAGTTACTTCCTTGAATTTAATACTTTTATCCATTAGTTAAATTAGCTTCCAATGAAACACTATTTCTTTAAATTAATTTAAATAAATTACTACTAAAAGTGGGATTAGCTTTTTAAATAACTTTGCATTATAGATAT
>NW_016107411.1:6584950-6626838 GCF_001604975.1 Cebus imitator | reverse complement strand
TCTTTTTGCTTAGAATTGACTTGGCTATGCGGGCTCTCTTTTGGTTCCATATGAAGTTTAAGGTGGTTTTTTCCAGTTCTGCGAAGAAGGTCATTGGTAGCTTGATGGGGATAGCATCTTAAATAGTTTAAAAAAATTGGTAATTGCGGTAATCTCAATTGCCATATGTAGATTCCCTCTAGTTGTCCCTCTTGAAGTAAAATAATACTAGTAAATAAGCGCTTATCTAAAAATTATGTGCTTCCAGCCTCACTAAATAAATTTTCTCCATGCTTCTTTTGAATATGTAAGAGATAAATTGGATGATTTTTACTTTTTACCTGCTTTATCTCGGTGAGGAGAGGCATGTACAAAAGCCATAAATATTCCATGTACAATTATCTGTAAATGCAGATGTTCCAATGCTGTATATTAAGTTGATTATACAGAATACATTAAACTACGTAATATGAAGTTACATTGCTTATAACAGAAATACAATTAGAAAAATTATATTGTCCTATGCTCCCAGAATATTCCTATAAACCATATACAAATTAATCCATTGCAAATAATGGATTATTTGGCATAGACTATCCTAAAGATGAATGACACCAGTTATATTGGAGAAAGGCCCATCCATATTACATTATTTAATGTTAGTTTTCTTTGTGAAGGTCCAATTGCCAAATACAGTCAAATTTTGACACTGGAAGTTGGAACTTCAACATATAAATTTTGGGGAGACACAATTCACTCCAAAATATAAAGACAGAGCCATCACCACTACAAGGTTTAACTTCTTCCCTTTATATGTTAGACAATGAAGTAATAAAAGTTTGGGATTTTTCCATCTTTGTGGGAGGACGTCTAGACCCTCCAACATCTTATGCTAGGTGGTTTAGGACAGCTGTGCTCTTGTCTTTAACGTCTTTTTTATTTGTGTGATCTAGTCTCTTATCATTGTTAGTGCTTTAACCTTTTGACTCATAGCAAAACTGATTTGTCAAGTTTCCTGAGTTACATATGAATTGTTTCTAAAATTTCCTTTTATTTTTAGTAATCGAAGTGAAATTTACATAAAATTAACCATTTCCAAGCAAATGAATAAGTGGCATTTAGAAAAATCATAATGTTGTACAACCACTATCTCTGTCTACTTCTAGAACATTTTCATCATATCCCCCAAAAAATTCTATACATATTAAGCACTTATTCCATATTCCCCTCTTTCTCCAGGCCCTGGCAACTATCTGACAGCATTGTGTCTCCATATGAACCTTTTATAAGGCTTCTTTCACTTAGCATGAAGTTTTTGTTTCAGTCACATTAAAATATGTCTCAGTACTTCATTATTTGAAAGCTGAATGATACTCTATTCTATGTATATGTCACATTTGTTCATTCATTCATTCATTGTTGAAAGACATTTAAGTTGTTTCTACCTTTCAACTATTATAAATAGTGCTTCTATGACATGTGTGAAGATGTCTGTATTTGAGTACCTGTTTTTAATTATTTGGGGTGTAGGCCTAGGAGTGGCAGTTTGGGGTCATACGCTTATTTTATGTTTAACTATCAGAGCAACTACCAGGCTGTTTCTCATAGAGGTTAAGTCATTCTGTGTTCCCACCAGGAAATTATGAGGCTTCCAAATTCTTCACATCCTTACCAACATGTGTTATTTTCTGTTTTATTATTGTTATTGTCATGCTAGTGGGTATATAATATTTAAGTTTTGATTTGCATGTTCCTAATGAGTAATAATGTTGACAATCTCTTTATTGTCTTTTGGCCATTTGTATACCTTCTCTGGGGAAATGTCTGTTAAGTATTTTGACTATATTCTAATTGGATGTTGATCCTATGTTGCTGATTTAGAAGTACTCTTTACATATTCTGGATATTAGACCCTTATCAAGTGAATTGTAAACTCAAAAATAAAATCAAAAGTTCTCCCAACCCTCCGAATTGTTGGAGAAAGCAGCAAAGGACAAAGGACTTTTAGAGCACCTACATAAATTG
Source organism: Cebus imitator (assembly GCF_001604975.1). Lineage (NCBI taxonomy): Eukaryota > Metazoa > Chordata > Mammalia > Primates > Cebidae > Cebus > Cebus imitator. The sequence continues at coordinate 6,624,834 of NW_016107411.1, read as the reverse complement.
GTTATGACTGACATGTAAACAAGGAACAACAAACTGCAGAAGGCCACAGGAGGCCTCTGAGGAGGAAGGCCTCTCCATGCCTCATGTTCTGGTGCAGGGTGACCTCAGCTCTGCTACTATAAACATTGTGCGCAAGGATATAAAACCCCTTCATAGCACTATGACATAGTAATACTTGTAGGCTCCTTGTGAAGCCTGTGTTCCACCAGCGGCACATAGATAATAGGCTAAAGATAACCACATGTTCTTGGTTTTATGAAACTCCTGAAACTGCCACTGTTATCAGTCTTTAGAACAACACACCAGTTCTGGCTCATTGATTCAGTTCTGACTCACTGATTCACTCCATCATCACGTCACCCACTCCCCACCATCACTCCACGCTTACCCTATAGGTTGTAACCAATAAATACTATAGTGAACCTAAGCTCTGGGCCTTCACTGCCTCCAGTAATAAGTGATGACCCCCTGGTACCATTCTTTGCATTCTTAATCTGTCTTTTTCTCATTCCTTTGTTGCCACCAAACTCAGGGTACCCACAGATGATGTGGGGCTGGTTCTTTACATGAATGGACCCATTCTTTCTGCCAAGGGCATTCCAGAGTTAAGCTGAAAAAGTAATTCAGGTCATGATATGAAGGGGAAGTCAAACATGCATTTATATGTCCTCCTCTTCATGAAATTCAGGCACAGCTGACCAGCATTAATATTAAAACAGATATTTTAAGACATTTTTGTAGGAAAAATGTCTTAAGAAAGTAAGTTTAAAAATGCTAATCATGACTGGTCATTAGAGAAATGCAAATAAAAACTACTTTGATATACCACCTCACGCAAGTTAGAATGGAGATCATTAAAAAATTTTGAGACAACAAATGCTGGAGAGGATGTGGAGAAATAGGAACACTTTTACACTTTTGGTGAGTTTCTTTAGGTTCTAGAGTACATGTGCAGATCATGCAGGGATTGTTGCATAGGTACATACATGGCAATGTGGTTTGCTGCCTCCATCCCCCTGTTACCTATATCTGGCATCTCTCGCAATGTTAGCCCTCCCCAACCCCCCTACCCCCATAGTCCCTTCCCTATTCCCCACTATCAGACCCCAGCATGTGATGCTTCCCTCCCTGTGTCCATGTGTTCTCATTGTTCAACACCCGCCTATGAGTGAGAACATTCAGTGGTTGTTTTGCTATTCTTGTGTCAGTTTGCTGAGAATGATGGTTTCCAGATTCATCCATTTCCCTACAAATGACAGAAACTCATCATTTTTTATGGCTGCATAGTATTCCATGGTGTATATGTGCCAGATTTTCCTTGTCCAGTCTATCATCAATGGGCATTTGGGTTGGTTCCAGGTCTTTGCTATTGTAAGCAGTTCCGTAATGAACATACCTGTGCATGTGTCTTTATAATAGAACAATTTATAATCCTTTGGATATATATCCAGTAATGGGATTGCTGGGTCAAATGGATATTCAATTTCTAGGTCCTTGAGGTATTGCCGCACTGTCTTCCACAATGGTTGAACTAGTTTACACTCCCACCAAGAGTGTAAAAGTGTTCCTATTTCTCCACATTCTCTCCGGCATCTGCTGTCTCCAGATATTTTAATGATCACCATTCTAACTGGTGTGAGATGGTATCTCAATGTGGTTTTGATTTGCATATCTCTAATGACCAGTGATGATGAGCATTTTTTCATATGTTTGTTTGCTTCATATATGTTTTCTTTTGAAAAGTGTCTGTTCATATCCTTCGCCCACTTTTGAATGGGCTTTTTTTGTTTGTTTTGTTTTGTTTTGCTGTTCTTGCATCAGTTTGCTGAGAATGATGGTTTCCAGATTCATCCATTTCCCTAAAAAGGGCAGAAACTCATCATTTTTTATGGCTGCATAGTATTCCATCGTGTAGATGTGCCAAATTTTCCTTGCCCAGTCTATCATCCATGGGCAAGGAAATTTCTGTTGCTTCCAGTAATAATGAGCATTTTTTCATATGTTTGTTGGCTTCATATATGTCTTCTTTTGTAAAGTGCCTGTTCATATCCTTCGCCCACTTTTAAATGGACTTTTTTCTTTTCTTTTAAACCTGTTTTAGTTCTTTGTAGATTCCGGATATTAGCCCTTTGTCAGATGGGTAGATTGCAAACTTTTTTTCCAGTCTTCTGTTTGCTGGTTCACTCTAATGATTGTTTCTTTTGCTGTACAGAAGCTACGGAGTTTAATTAGATCCCATTTGTCTATTTGGGCTTTTGTTGCCAATGCTTTTGGTGTTTTAGTCATGAAGTCCTTGCCTATGCCTATGTCCTGAATGATTTTGCCTTTATGATGTTAGGCCTTATGTTTAAGTCTTAATTCATCTGGAGTTAATTTTAGTGTAAAGTGTCAGAAAGGGGTCCAGTTTCTGCTTCCTGCACATGGCTAGCTAGTTTGCCCAACACCATTTATTAAACAGGGTATTATTTCCCCATTGTTTGTTCTGGTCAGGTTTGTCAAAGATCAGATGGTTGTAGATGTGTGTGGTATTACTTCTGGGGCCTCTGTTGTGTTCCATTGGTCTATATTTTTGTTTTGGTACCAGTACCATGCTATTTTGATCACTGTAACCTTGTAGTATAATTTGAAGTAAGGTAGCTTGATGCTTCCAGTTCTTTTTTTTTTTTTTTCTTAGAATTGTCTTGGCTATGTGGGCTCTTTTTTGGTTCCATATAAAGTTTAAGGTATTTTTTTCAAGTTCTATGAAGAACGTCAATGGTAGCTTGATGAGGTTGACATTGAATTTATAAATAGCATTGGGCCACATGGCCATTTTCATGATATTCATTCCTCCTAACCATGAGCATGGAATTTTTTTTTTATCTGTTTGTGTCCTCTCTTATTTCCTTGAGCAGTAGTTAGTGGTTCTCCTTGTAGAAGTCCTTTACATCCTTTGTTACTTGTATTCCTAGGTATTTTATTCTCTTTGTAGCAACTGTGAATGGGAGTTCACTCTTGATTTGGTTTTCTTTTAGTCTGTTATTGGTGTATAGGGATCCTTGTGATTTCTGCACATTGATTTTGTATACTGAGACTATGCTGAAGTTGCTTATCAGTTTCAAAGGATTTGGGGCTGAGATGATAGACTCTTCTAAATATACAATTATGTCATCTGCAAATAGAGTCAAATTGACTTCCTCCTTTCCTAATTGAATATCCTTTATTTCTTTCTCTTGCCTGATTGCTTTTGCTAGAACTTCCAATACTATGTTGAATAGGAGTGATGGGAGAGGGTATCCTTGTCTAGTGCCAGATTTCAAAGGGAATTTTTCCAGTTTTTGCCCATCCAGTATAATATTGGCTGTGGGTTTGTCATAAATAGCTTTTATTAATTTGAGATACGCTCTGTCGATACCTAGTTTATTGAGAGTTTTTAGCATAAAGGGCTGTTAAATTTGTCAAGGCCTTCTCTGCATCTATTGAGATAATCCTGTGGTTTTTGTCTTTGCTTCTGATTATGTGAGGGATCACATTTATAGATTTGTGTATTGTGAACTAGCCTTGCCTTTCTGGGATGAAGCCTACTTGGTTATGATAGATATACTTTTTGATGTGCTGTTGCATTTGATTTGCCAGTATTTTATTGAAGATTGTTGCATTGATGTTTATCATGGGTATTGGCCTGAAATATTCTTTTTTAGTTGTGTCTCTGCCAAGTTTTGGTAAGAATCTGATGAAGCTGAAAAACCCAGCATGAGAACTTTGCAAAGCATACAGAAGTTTCCATAGCTTAATTAATCTAGCAGAAAAAAGATATCAGAGATTGAAGATCAACTCAATGAAATAGACATGAAGGCAATACTAGAGAAAAAAATGAAAAGAAATAAACAAAGCATCCAAGAAATATGGGATTATGTGAAAAGGCCTAATCTATGTTCGACTGGTGTAACTGAATGTGATGGGGGAGAATGAATCCCAGCTGGAAAACACTCTTCAGAATACTATCCAGGAGAACTTCCCCAACCTAGCAAGGCAGGCCAACATTCAAATCCAGGAAACACAGAGAACACCCCAAAGCTATTCCTCAAGAAGAGCAACCGTGAGGCACATAAGCATCAGATTCACCAGGGTTGAAATGAAGGAAAAAATACTAAGGGCAGCCAGAGAGAAAGGGCGGGTTACTCACAAAGGGAAGCCCATCAGACTCACGGTGGATATCTCAGCAGAAACCCTACAAGCCAGAAGAGAGTAGGGGCTAATATTCAACATCTTTAAAGAAAATAACTTTTAACCAGAATTCATATCCAGCCAAACTAAGCTTCATAAGTGCAGGAGAAATAAAATGATTTGTACTAACCCTATAATGAGTCAGAGATGCATATTGGAGCCTCTAGGGTAATCACTAAACTCAGGCTAAAAAAAATGTAACTGACAAGTTAAAGGAGGAAAAAAAGTAATGATAATTTTAAATCATCTAAAGTCATCAAGACAGAAAAGATACTAGAATATAAAGATCATGAGACATATAGAAATTGAATAGAGACAGTAGCTCTAAACAAAGATATATTATTATTTACAGTAAATTAAAATGTATTAAGTACAAAATTAAAATTGTCAGATCATATAAAAACTTATCTCCATTGCATGTGGCTTGCAAAAGCAACACTCTAAATCTACACAGAATGAAAGCAATGTATATGCAAACATTAACCCCAAAAGCTGGTAGACATACATCATATTATAGTACGCCAATTGTAAGGAAAGAATCTTTAATCCAGATAAATAGGAACACTTCGTAATAATAAAATAAATTAGTTCCATAGGATAATATTATAAATTCTCTTTATATATCTCCCAGAGTTAATCTACTCAAGGAATTACTATTCCAGTACATAAATATGCCTTTTGGATCCGAAGTCTTTTCCGCCTATGAACATGTCACTAGTATACTTATTGTTAACCAGTATGAAAACTTAAGAATGTAAACTTATAAATCTTAATTGATTAGTTACTTTATGCCTGAAACTGGTTTGAAAGTCTCTAGGAAAATTAATGATAAACACAGCAGTTACTTCTCAGATGACAATATTATCCTAGATACAAATTTTTCTTATTGTATCCTTAAAAAAATGGCAAAATATTCTTGGTTTTGGTTGTCTATTATCTTCCAGAGACATACACTTTGGAAGATTAATAAATCATATTTGCAAGTTTACTACTTAAGCTACCACATAGGCATTTTTATTTACTTATTTATATATTAATTTGGAGGTATTTTTGGGGGGAATGTGTTGGTGTTGATGCAATGTTGCATGTCACAGTTTTTTTTTAATCCATTACATTTTCTAACTAGCTACTGCTGCTTAATGTAAATAACATTGATTTGGTTTGCTTTATTTTCCAAGAAATCTTGAAAAACTTTGAATTTTCTAATTGAAGAATCAAATTGTCTTTGGCATTTTTAAATTTAAATATTTGCCCTTTGTATTTTGATTTTAAAGGTAAGAAATGGTCACTGTATATAATTTGACAGTACATGCTACAGAATTTTTTTCATACCTAAATACTAAAAATATTTTTAAAATATTTAAGAACATCATCAATAATATTAATACCAATTAATGGTGTGAATATTTTCAAGAAGTCACAGTTTGAAACATTGATTAAATTTATTGATGTGTAGAGGCTTCCTTTCAAGTAAAAACAACACTAGTAATTGCAAATCATTATCTTAAAAATATTAAACTAATTAGTACATCTTTTGCTTTGTCAAATCTACAAGCGGAGAATTGATTCAAAATTGCAAAGAATTTATTCTAGTTACTAGAACTGTAATTGAGAATGGATACTCAAATTTAATAGCTTTCAGAGTTCTCTTGTCTACCAACTTAAAAATTTCAGAGACATAGTTTATAATTTATCCAATACCTCCTCTGTTGTATTAAAAAATGCTTGGCTTTGGTGAGTAATCCAACTTGCCAATTAGTCTTCCAGTTCTGTTGAGGGAATAAAGATATTAAACAAAGTCTACTCTTTCATCTAGGAGAATCCCCACAGTGACTTCATGTACTGCAGAAACTCACAGATTGACATCTTATTATAATCCTACACAGCAAAGCAGTAATATTCACAATAGGTAGAAACTATGACCTGGAAAAGGGTTGAGAGCATGACTACAGTCTCTCCACTGAAATGAATATTAATATTTTTTGGCCTATCACAAAAGTAAAAGACATAATAATCTATTCTACCATAGCTTTGTGCCAAGAAATAACAGACATACACAAATACGCACAAAAAATTCCTCTAACAATTTTGAAAAATAAATGGAAATTGTTGTAAATAATATCATGTTTTCCTTGTTTGTTTTAGTTAGGAATACTATGCTAATTAGTGGGTGACTTACTTTCACATAACATTTATTCCTGGGATAGTTATTAGAGATAATATAATCAAATCACTTATTTTACAAGTAAGGAAATTGAGGCTGGATATTAAATATTAGGAAAAGATCTATCAAGTTTGACCTCAAACTCAGTACCTTGAATATGTCTGCAATATAATCTCTCCTAATTCCTAATGCAAATGAATATTTTCTTCTTTGAATGTCATGTCATAATTTGAGCCCTTTAAGAAAAGATATTAAGTTTTGTAAATGTTTAGAATTCTTAATATCTTATATAGTATTTGGTACATTATAAGTGTTAAATATTAGTAAATAAATGAGAGACTATTCACCAAAAAGTAACCAGAGTTACACTTTAATTACTTAAAACATACTATTTTTTTTAAAAAAGCTCATTAAATATCAAATTTTTTTCTTTATATTTTGACAAGGTATAATAATGAGATAGTAAATTAATTATCAATAAAATTGTAATGGTACTATTTATGGCAATAACTAAACAGTTACATACCATTTATTATCTGCTCAATGATTTGAACAGTTTCACCATTGAATCTTTAGTTCATCCTACCTAAGACGTAGATACTGTTCTAATCCCTGTTTCACAGATAAGAAAATGTGGACTTAGATGAGTTAGAATTTAAATGCAGCTGTTAAGAATCACATTATTATGCATATGGGTTTAATTAGAAGTACCTTAATATTGTCCATATAAAGATGTAAATAAGATGTTGAAAACAAAGAATTGCCAAAATTTATGAGGGAGTTAAATTTAAAAGTTACAAACTTGGTCTGGGCACAGTGGCTTATGCCTGTAATTCCAGCACTTTGGGAGGCCAACGTGGGCAAATCACTTGATGTCAAAAGTTCGAGACCAGCTTACCCAAAATGGCAAAACCTAGTCTCTGCAAAACATACAAAAATATGCCTGGTGTAGTGGCTCGTGCCTGTAATCCCAACTACTCAGGAGGCTGAAACACGAGAATCACTTGAACCTGGGAGGCAGAGGTTGTAGTGAGCTGAGATTATGCCATTGCACTCCAGCATGGGCAGCAGAGTGAGACCCTGTCTCCAAATAAATAAATAAATAAATAAACAAACAAACAAACAAATAAATAAATAAATTTTGAGCTCATAAACAAAAATCAAGAGAACGGCAGAGATGTTCAGAAATAGTATAAATTGCAGCAAATGATATTGCTGCAATTTAAATTAGTAATGTGGACAATGAATAGGAGATTCAAAACCAGATCAAATGTCCTACAGAAACATCATTAAGATAAAGAATATACTTTAGAGCTACTTTTAAAAATCAACAAATTGTCAGATTTTGTTTTATTTTCATTATTAAACACAATATTCAAAGCTAAGTAACTCAGAATTAGAAATATGCATTTTAGCAATTAAAGTTGGCCGTCCATATCTGTGTTCCACATCCCCACCCACAGACTGAAAAGATAATAAAAAGGTTACAACAATAAAAATAAAACAAACTTTAAAAATACAGTATAATCAGTATTTACATAGCATTTACATTGTATATGGTATTACAAATAATCTAGAGTTGAATTAAAATATATAGGAGGTTGCGAAGAGGTTATGAAAATACCATTTTATTTTATATAACAAACTTGAGTCTCCATGGATTTTGTTAGGGGATTTTTCCATAGAAGTCCTGGAATCAACCCCCTGCAGATAACAAAAAAATGACTGTACTATTTTATTATAAATAAATCATATAATTTTCCAAATAGAAATAGCTTGTTCTCTGTATTTTTAATCCAAAATTACATTAACTACATTGAGTCTTCTGTCATGTAGTTATCTCAATTTTTGTAGCAATAGGTATACACGAATAATTATAATTAAATTCATTTCTTTTTAATTCAACAAATACTAAATAAGAATCCACTGTGTGTTTAAGGTGCTAAATCATTTAACTTATAAAAAATATTTTCCTCTTTACCGAATGCTATGTTCTTGTGAGGCAAGATATCAGTTGAAACGTAAGTAAATAATAAAACTAGAATTTCAAATTTTGAGAATTTGTTACAAAATTGAAAAAAAAATGCAATAGGAAGTTGTAGTAAATAGGTACATGGAAACTAATTTGCCTAGTGGCATCATTAGAAGAGGCTCTTTTGAATGGCTAACATTTGTTATGAAGTGTGAGCAATGAGAATGGAAGAACCATGGGAATATACACAGTGAGATTAAGGGGAAGATGAAATATGCAACAACCAAGGTTGAATTGTTGAAAAATTAGTAAGAAAGACACAGTAGCCACAGATAACTTAACATGGGGGAAATTGCAGTGGTTGAATTAAGCCATGTAGGCAAGGTAATACAAAAAATTATATTATCATTATTGGGTCTATACAACATTCTCATATTTTTGTAGGATTTAATAGGTGTTTGTGTTGTATTTCATTGCTATGAAAAGCCATTAAAAGTATTTAAGCAGGAGAATGAATGATCTGATATGTATACTTTAGACAGGGAAATGTCACTCTTGTGTGGATTATAAACTATTGTGGGGATAAAAAAGAAAAACAAAGAAAGCTAGAGAAGAGACTATTGAACTAGCATATGTCAGACATGATAAATTGGTCTTGCAATAAAACAAAGAAAATATTGAGAAGTGACAAGTTTAATAATCTATTTTAATTGTAATTCCAAGAAGAGTACTAAAGAATTAACTATCTAACTGGAGGGACAAAAATGGAACAAGGGTGCCACCTGAAGTTTTGGTTTAAGCGATGGGATGGATGATGCTATCTTCTGCTGAGACGGGAAAGACCGAAGAAGGAGCAATCTTGTGAAAAGGAAGTCAGAGGAGTGATACAACATGTTTTTAAATCTTTTTGTATTTTGCATCACTCTGATAAGCTTGAATAAATCATCTGGAAACCCGGAGGACCCATTTTGCTTTGTACAGAAGAGACTGAGCAGTAGAGATGGGCAAGGAGATGAAGCAGAAAATTTAAATATAAGAAAGACTTGACCATGTTTAAAAATGGAGGGAAAGAAATAAGCAGTAATAGAATGGTAGAGAGTAGATGACTAATGAGCAAAGTCTCAGAAGAGGCAGGAAGACAGAACATTAGATGCATATATATATGTATGCTATAATACTTGAAGAAGAGCTGTAAGGATTGATTTGAATGAAGTGATGGGGGTATCGAATGAAAAAAAAATTATGCATAAAGGTGATCTACTGAGAATTAATTGAGAATTAATAAAGTATTAAAGGTGGGATTTGAAGAATTTAATGTCTAAAATCACTGTTAAAGGCAATGCCAATAAAAAGACTGATGGAGAAGGCAAGGACCAAACTAATATACAAAGCCCAAGATTTATAATGATGAACATTTTCATGAAAGATACATATCTACAGCAGGTTTTAGCCACCCAAATACATGATCATTGGTGATTTATTGGAGAATAAAATCAACATTCAAAGTGGCTTGAACTGTACAACTGAATCACAGAGGTAAAAGGGAAAAGCAGTATATCATGGTGATTAAGCTTATGAGCTTTAGAATTATATCCGAGTTTGAATCATGGCTACAGCACCTACAAGTTTGCAAGCCATAAAATACCACCTAAACTCCTTAAGCCTCAGTGTTTTAATCTGTAGGTTGGAATATACATATCTACTTCATAATTCAATTATAAATATTATAGCTGATGATATCTGTACAGTACATAGCAATGTTCTTTGTCCTCGGGGTCACCAAATAAACAGAAACTGCAATAACAGAATTTAAGAGAGCAATTCAAAACATTGCTCATGATTCCTAGGATAAACTTTTAAAAAATTATAAAAAACAAAGATAAAGAGATTTTAAAATGTTTTCATAACATACAAACACAAAAAGTATGTAAGGTGATGGACCTGTCTGAATCATGCTTTAGTTATGAAATTATTTAATTTTAATTTAACCATATCACATCATAAACATGTATCAAAATATTATATTTTACCTCATAAATATAATTATTTGTCAATTAAAAATAAAATAATTTAAAAAGAGAAGATAGCTTTGAGAATGCAGTGAAACTATGTATTCTATAACCTAACACTGCAAGAGTAAGTTAACAATTTATTTTATAATTTCTAAATCAGAGATTTGGGAGATTATTACTGGTGGTATGCCAGGTTTCCAAATCCTGTTCTTTTGTCAAAACAAAAGGAGAACATGGCAAAAGTGGCAGAAATGATTACAGGGTGGACAGAAAGAAATGGCACTAAATAGCCTTTATGTCAGTAAAAATTGTACTTAACGGTGATGTTTACAAATAAACTCTTTAAACTTTGCTATATCCTTGAAAGAGCATAGCATGCATGTTCTCTTGAACAGCATATATGCTAATCAGCCAAAATATATATCTATATCTGTATTTTTCTTTTAGGTATGGCTAATCAAATTCATCAGTGGTTTTCTAAAACATCTTAAATAGGTACTTTGAGTTGTTATTAGCTCTTAAGTGACCAAATGCCTTCTTTGAGATTCTAATATAAATATTTTATAATTGCCAACAGAGTCTCTAATTCATCACAGGAACAAATAATGACATGTAAAGACAGCGTAGGAAAAATACAGGAGAAGCGCAGTAGAGGTAAAGAGGAGTGGACATGCAAAGGAGAAAGAAAGGACATTAAAAAATATTTCTCACTCTTATAGTACTCAGACATTTTTATTCTCATATAGTAAAAAATAATGTAATATTTGTTGATTTTCCAATATTTTAGCCACAGCAGACACCCGTACAGTTATAGAACATCTTTCAAATAAACTTTACTGTGTCCGAATATGTTATTAATGAGTCATTACTGTTTTTGTTTTTGACATACAGTATCGCTCTGTCACCCAAGCTGGAGTGCAGTAGTGCGATCTCGACTCACTGCAACCTCTACCTCCTGGGTTCAAGTAATTCTCTTGCCTTCACATCCTGAGTAGCTGGGATTACAGAGTCATTACTTTATTTTATGTTTTATACAGCAAGAATATAAAAATCCTTTTAGTAAGTGAACATCAGTTAATAATTCAGAGCATTTAAAAATTTTCAGAAAGAGAGGGAGCTTTAAGACAAATGATTAGAGGCATTGCCTCTAGGATCCTCACAAAGAAGAACCAAAATAATGAGTAGATAATCACACTATGAATATAGCATGTAACAGGGAACACTGGAATTCAGCAGATAAATGACAGGAAACACCTAGGGCATGCAAGGAAGTGAAGTGAGGCAGATGGCCCAGCTGGAATCAGCTGGGAGCATGGAGAAGCTCCTCACTGCAGAGAAAGGGTAACTAAGAGATTCTCAGCAGTCCACATTGCTATTAATACCATCAACTCCTGCAATTCTAGCCATACGAGAGCCTCTTTACACTTGTAGATCTGGAGATTGGGGAGCTGCCTGCAGTCTATGGCAGTGCTCCGCAGAAAGAGTTCACAATGTGTTCCACATATAGCACAAGGCCCAAGAAGCTGAAGCAAGGAGCTATTTTGAAACTTGAACCCTCACCAGTCTGCATTCTAACCTGGGACCCAACAGTTTCTTCATCTCCATATTCCTGGAACCCCATTGACACACATGTGTCCACCCAGAGGGCTGCATTGGCACTACACTGGTTAGACCTAACAATGTAGCAGGTTCCACAGCACCCTCACACAGTGTTCTATGCACTGGGAAATGGGTCATGTAGCACACTGGGAACACTGTTGCAGGACAAAGTAAGCCAAAACGTGTATTCCCCAAAGCCTGAAAGCTCCCATCCTGGGATCGTTACTAATGAGAGCAAACCTAGGCTTCCAAAGGCAGTGCTGTCAGACATTTGCATGTGTCCTGATGACAGAATCTCCCTGTCTGCCACTGAAACTACCATCTCCACTGAAACATGCTGCCCAAGGGCCTAGGGATTGCTCTGCCCTGTCTACTACAGTCTGCAACTGTGCAAACCACTAAGGGCGTGGAAGACATACCAACCAACCTGCCACAACCCCAGCAGTACCTGAGTGAGCTACCCAAGGACCAGAGAATTATCCTATTTTATGTACCACTGCTGATATCTGTGTACTCCTCCTAAGGGCCTCAGGATGATATCATCTACCATGCCACCATCACCACCACTGATACCCATCCTCATGTGCCCTCTGGGGGCCCAGAGACTGGACTGCCCACCCCCACCACTGCTAACATGAGCATGTGATTCCTGGGAGTCCAAGGGATCTCAAGCCACTGCTACTGTCATCACCCATAACATGTACACTGGGGCCCAAGGATCCACTACCCACCTGGTCCACCACTGACAGCACATAAACAAGCTGCGGAGAAGCCCAAGAATTCTTCTGGACAGGACCATTAACACTAGGATTCATGTATGCCAAGTAGAGGCCCAAGGACAGGCACACTTGTCCTGCCACTGCCACAACTGGAACCCAAGGACTGGCGAACCGGGCATTCCCATCCTCAGCAAATCCTTACCATAGCCTTCACTAACCACCACAGCCTAAGACATGGAGGAATCACAGACATCACTCAACATAGTTTAAAGCTGATGATATCATATGGAGACTACACAACTACATGCACCCAAAATTACGACCAAAGTGTCCTACCCAACCAACACCATAAATTGATATTTAATAAAGTAATTCCTTCTAAGAGAGAGAATACAGAAAACTAAAAAAAGTGGCTGTTACACCAGATGTGTACATATCAATGCAAGGACACCAGAAACATGAAAAACAACAAAATATGAAAGCTCCAAGGGAGCAGAGTAATTCTCCAGAAATAGATTCTGATTCAAAGAAATATGAAATGCCTGAGAAAACTCAAAATAATATTAAAGAATCTCAGTGAGATACCAAAGAACGTAGTAAAAAAATACAAAGAATCAGAAAAACAGTTCAGAATATGAATAACAAATTAATCAGAGATAAATATTAAAATAATAACGAATTCTGGAACTGCCAAATTTGATGAATGAAATAAAAAATACAATTTGGAGCTTCAACAGTAGACTAGATAAGGCAGAAGAAATATTTTCAGAACATGACAACATGTCTTAAAATAACCCAGTCAGACAGAAAAAGAAAATAAAAAAGATCACTTGTCAAAATGACTTCAGTGTTCATCCATGTCAGAATGTTCTCACAATCATGGTAGAATAATATTCTATTGTATGTATATACCATGTTTTGTCATTTTTTCTGCTAGTGGACACTTGGGCTACTTCCATGTTTACTGTGAATAATTATGCTATGAATGAACATGGGTGTACAAATATATTTTCAAGATCCTGCTTTCACTTATTTTGGGTATATACACAGAAGTGGAATTACTGATGTTCATTCTAGTTTTAATTTCTGAGGGAATTGTTGCAATGCTTTGTGTGGTAATTGGAAGTGTTTTACATTTTCATTGGTAGTACACAGAGTTCCATTTTTCATATTCTTACCAACACTTACTATTTTCAGTTTTTTAATAATAATTCTAATGGACATCAGGTAGTATCTCATTTTAGTTTTTATATGCATTTCCCTAATGATTGGTGATGTTAAGCCTATTTTACGATACTCCTGACCATTTGTATATTTTATTTAAGAAATGGATATTCGAAATTGCCATTCATATTTTAATTGTTTTCGTTGTTCTTGCTGAGTTCTCTATGTATTCTCTATGTTAGGAGTTCTCTATGTATTCTGAAATGTTAATCCCTTATCCGATATGTGATATAAAAATATTTCTCCCATTCAATGGATTGAATTTTTTACTCTGTTTATATTGTCTCTTAGTAAACAGTTTTTTTTTTACAAATATCCATGAAGTCCAGTATTTTTTTCTGACTATTGGTGCCTCTGTAGGAAGTCTCAAGAAATTATTACCTAATTCAATGTCCTGAAACTTTTACTCCAAGTTTTTACCCAAGAGATTTATAAATTTTGATCTTTCATATAGTTCTTTGATCTACTTTGAGTTCATTTTTGTACATGGTTTTAGGTAATCAACCAACTTAATCCTTTCTCACGTAGACATCCAGTTTTCTCACCACCATTTGTTAAAAAGACTCTTATGTATTAAATGGTCTTGGCACTTTTGTCAAAATTATTTGGCTATATATATGAGGATTTGTTTTTAGGCTCTATTCTATTTCATTGGTCCATATGTCTGTCATCTAGATAGATTTATGACAGATTCACAGTTTTAGTATTTTAACCTTGTAGTACTTTTTGAAATTAGGAAGTGAAAATCCTCCAACTTTGCTCTTCATTCTCAAGATTGTTTTGGCTATTCTAGTCCCTTTGAGATTCTACAATCATTTTAGAATGAGTTTTTTCTATTTCTCAAAAAATATATAATAGGAATTGCATTCAATCTGCAGGTTGCTTTGGTATAATAGCACTGACATCTTAAAAATATTGTCTTATGGAATCAACTGAGATGCTCATCAACGGTAGATTAGCTAAAGAAATTGTGGTATAGAATGGAATATTATGCGGCTATGAAGAACAAAATCATGCCCTTTTCAGCAACATGGATGCAGCTGGAGGCCATTATCCTAAGCAAATTAATACAGAAACTGTAAACCAAATACTGCATATTCTCACTTATAAGTAGGAGCTAAACATGAGATACACATGGACATAATGATAGAGATAATAGATCCTTGGGACTCAAAAAGGGAAGAGGAAGGGAGAGGGGCAATGATTGAAAAACTATCTGTTGGATACTATGTTTACAATCTGGGTTATGCGTTAAATTGAAGCCCAAACTGCAGCATCATGCAATATATCCATGTAATAAACCTGCATATACACTCCCTGAATCTAATATATATAGCCTTTCAATCCATGAACATAGAATATGTTTTTATTTACTTACATATTTTAAATATTTTTAGCAATGTTTTGTAGTTTTAACTGTATAAATGTTTCACCTTCTTGGTTGATTCCCATGTATTTCATTTTTCTTGCTGAAATTACACATGAAATTTTAAAATATGTTTTTCAGATTGATCATTGTTAGTGCATAGAGAGTAAATTGATTTTTGAGTGCTTACTTTGTATCCTGCTACTTTTAGAATTCATTTATTAGTTCTCACATATTTTTCTGTACTTTTTAAAGTTTTCTACACATAGAACTGTAACATGTGTGAAGATAGACAATTTTTTCTTTCTTTCCTATTTTGTTGTGTTTCATTCCTAATTGTGCTGACTAGAACTTTCTGTACTATATTAAATAAAGGTGAAGAAATTGAGTATCTCTACTTTGTTTCTGGTTTTATTAAAAATAACTTATTTTACCATTGAGTATATATTTGATATGGATTTTTAATCTACAGTCTTTATTGTGTTGAGGTAGCTTTTCTCTATTTCTTTTATTGAGTGTTCTTTATCATGAAGTGATGTTGAAATTTTTCAAATGCATTTTCTGTAAAAATTAAGATTAGTGTGTATTCTTTTCTTTACTCTGTTATTGTGATACTGATTAATTTTCCTGTATTGAAATATATTTGCATTCTAAATTATTTTGGTCAGTATATAGTCCTTTTAATATGCTGCTGGATTTAGTTTCCTAGTATTTTCTTTTTGATTTTTACATCAATGCTCATAAAGATTATTATTTTTTTCCTTGAGACAGAGTGTCACTCTGTCACCCAGGCTGAAGTGCAATGGCACAATCTTGGCTCACTGCAACCTCTGCTTCCCAGGTTGAAGTGATTATCCTGCCTCAGCCTCCTGAGTAGTTGAGATTACAGGCCTGAGCAACCACACCTGGCAAAGTTTTTGTATTTTTAGTAGAGATAGGTTTTACCATGTTTTCCAGGTTAGTCTTAAACTTCTGATATCAGGTGATCCACCCATCTACGCCTCCCAAAGTGCTGAAATTACAGGTTTGAGCCACAGCACTAAGCCTCCTCGTAAAGATTATTTACGTGTTTTGTTTGTTTCCTGTTGTGTCTTTGTCTGGCTTTGGTATCCAAGTAATAATGGCCTCATAGAATGAGGTAAGAAATGTTTTCTCTTATTTGATTTTTTGAAAAGTCTGAGAAATATTGGTGTTAATTCTTCAAATATTTGGTATAATTCACCCATAAAGCATCAATTTCAGGTCTTTGTTTCTTTTTTTGTTGTTATTATATTATGATTTGAATCTTCTTACTAGTTACAGGTATATTCAGATTTTCTATTTTGTCATTATTGAGTCTTGAAAAATGTTGTCCTTCTAGGCATTTTTTATTGGATTTAGGTTATCCAATTTGTTGTCACATAATTTTTCAAAGTATTCTTATAATTCCATATATTTCTATATGATTGATATTAATGCTCCCATTTTATTTCTAATTTTATTAAGTCTTCTCTTTTTATTTTTACTTCACTTAGATAAAGGTTTGTTGATTTTCTTCTTTCTCAAAGAAAAACTTTTGCTTTCATTGATTTAATCTGTTTTCTTTTTTCTATTTCATTTATGTCTGCTCTAATTTTTATTATTTTGTTCTTCTGCTGGATTTGTGTTTAGTGTGTTTTTCTTTTCTAGTTCCTTAAGTTATAAAGTTAGGTTTTTGATTTGAAATCTTTCTTGTTTTTAATCTAAACATTGGGGTAGATATAAATTTTCCCTTAACATTACTTTTGTTGCATCTCATAAAGTTTAATGTATTTTTGTTTTCATTTTTATTTATCTCTAGGTATTTTTTAATATTCTTTACAATTTTGTCTTTATTTCATTAGTTGCCTTAGAGTGTATTATTTAATTTCTACAATTTTAAATTTTTTTCAGTTTTAAGTCTGTTATTGATATCTAACTTTATCCTATTGTGTTCAGAGAAAATATTTTGTACAAGGTTTTAAATCTATTGAAACTTACTCTATGACCTAAGATATGGTCCAGCATGAAAAATGTTTCATATGCATGTTAGAAGAATGCATACACTGTTGTTGTTTGTTAGAATAGTCTTTATATGTATGGTAGATGTAGTTGGTGTATTGAGTTGCTTGACTTCTCTATTTTCTTTTTTGTTTTCTCTCAGATGTTCTATCCATTATTGAGAGTGAAGTTTTGAAGTCTCTATTATGGCAGAATTGTATTTTCAACCTTCAATTCTGTTTGATTTTGATTCACATATTCTGATGGTCTTTAATTAGGTACATAAATGCTTATAGTAATTATTAAATATTATTCATATATTAAACATTTTATGCAAATATGATGCCCTTCTTTGTCTCCTGTGATGCTTTCTTCAATTTTCAGTTGATTTTATTCCATTAAATAAATGATCCTACAATCTTTTAATATTTGCATAGAATACATACCTTCCATTCTTTTACTTTATTGCATGGCTAAAACTGTCAATGCAATGTCAAATATAAACTGTAAGAGAAGAGTTTCTTTCCTTTTTCTAATATTAGAGTGAAAGCATTCACTTTATTAATTACCGATGATGTTAGCCTAGATTTTTCACTCATGTCCTTTATCAAGTTGGAGATGTTTCCTTTTACTCCTAGCTGATAGTTTTATTTTTCTAATATGTACAACTTGCTGTTTTCCAACATGAAATCCATCATCATTTTTATCACAGTGTTACATTCTCCTTAGTGTTTTAATTACTGTGTTATAAATTCTTGAGGACAAACACAGTTTTATTTCTTTTTTTAAAGAAATTATTATACATTTATTATTTATTTTATTTAAAAACCTTTTTATAATACTTAGAACAATATTGTATTGATAAGATACAGTAAATAAATACCACTTTATTCAATGGCACAGCAATCTTTCATTCAAACTTAATTTTTGTAAGCTAAAGAAGATTTTTTTTAATTTATGTTGAAATACTTAATTAACAAAACCTTTACTCCAAGAATGTTGGCAATGTATCTTCTTCTAAACATTTTTTTCTGAAAAGACGCTTGCCTTTGTTTTGTGTTGTTGTAACGGAAGATCACAGTAGGCTAGTGTATAAACAATAGGAATTAATTTTGCTTATGTTTCTGGGGATTAGGAAGTCCCGAATCTAGCAAGAGCCTTCTTGCTGCATCATCCCATGGCAGAAGAGCAAAGAGAGAGTAAGGAACCCGGTAGAGACACAACTAAAAAAGAAAATTTCAGGCCAATATCCATGATGAACATTGACCCAGAAATCCTCAATTAAATATTGGCAAACTGAATCCAAGAGCACATCAAAAAGCTTATCCATCATGATCAATACAACTTCATCCTTTGCATGCAAGGCTGATTCAACATAAGCAAATTTCTGAATGTAATACATCACAAAAAAGGAACCAAAGACAAAAACCACATGATTATCTCAATAGACGCAGAGAAGGCCTATGACAAAATTTAACAGCCCTCTGTGATAAAAACTCTCAATAAACTAGCTATCGATTGAATGTATCTCAAAATAATAAGAGCTATTTATGATAAACTCACAGCCAATATCATACGGAAGGAGCAAAAACTGGAAGCATTTCCTTTGAAAACTGGCACAAGACAAGGATGCTGTCTCTCACCACTCCTATTCAACATGGTATTGGAAGTTCTGGACAGGGCAATCAGGCAAGAAAAAGAAATAGGGGGTATTCAATGTGGAAAAGAAGAAGTCAAATTGCCTTTATTTGCAGATGACATGAATGTATATTTAGAAGACCCCATAGTCAGTCTCAGCCCAAACTCTCATTAAGCTGATAAGCAACTTCAGCAGTCTTAGGATACAAAATCAATGTGCAAAAACCACAAGCATTCCTATACACCAGTAATAGAGAGCGAAATCATGAGTGAACTTCCATTCTCAATTGTTACAAAGAAAATAAAATACTTAAGAATACAGTTAACAAGGGATGTGAAGGACTTCTTCAAGGAGAACTCCAAAATGCTGCTCAAGGAAATAAGAGAGGACACAAACGAATGGAAAAACATTCCACGCTCACGGTTAGGTAGAATCAATATCATGAAAATGGCCATACAGCCCAAAGTAATTCATAGATTCAATGACATCCTCATCAAGCTACCACTGACATTCTTCACAGCTTGGAAAAAAAAAAAAACCTTAAATTTTATATGGAGCCAAAAAAGAGTCTACATAGCCAAGACAATCCTAACAACAACAACAACAACAACAAAGCGGGAAGCATCACACTACCTAACTTCAAACTATACTACAAGTTTACAGTAATCAAAACAGCATGATACTGGTGCCAAAACAGAGATATAGACCAATGGAACAGAACAGAGGCCTCAGAAATAATGCCGCACACCTACAATCATATGATCGTTGAAAAGCCTGAAAAAAACAAGTAATGGGGAAAGGATTCCCTATTTAATAAATGGTGTTGGGAAAACTGGCTAGCCATATGCAGAAAACTGAACCTGGATCTCTTCCTTACACCTTATACAAAAATTAACTCAAGATGGATTAAAGTTTTAAATGTAAGAGGTAACACCATAAAAACCCTAGAAGAAAACGTAGGCAATGACATTCAGGACATAGGCATGGGCAAGGACTTCATGACTAAACACTAAAAGCAATGGCAACAAAAGTGAAGTTGACAAATGGGATCTGATTAAACTAAAGAGCTTCTGCACAGCAAAAGAATATATCATTAGAGTGAACCAGCAACCAACAGAATGGGAACAATTATTTGCAATCTACCCATCTGACAAAAGGCTAATATACAGAATTTACAAAGAACTTAAACAAATTTACAAGAATGAAACAATCCCATCAAAAAGTGGGTGAAGCATATGAACGGACACTTCTCAAAATAAGACATTTATGCAGCCAACAAACATGAAAAAAAACCTCATCATCACTGCTTATTAGAGAAATGCACATTGAGATACCATCTCATGTCAGTTACAATGGCAATCATTTAAAAAGTCAGGAGAAAACAGATACTGGAGAGGATGTGGAGGAATAGGAATGCTTTTACACTGTTGGTGGGAGTGTAAATTAGTACAATCATTGTGGAAGACAGTGTGGAGATTCCTCAAGGATCTAGAAATAGAAATACCACTTGACCTGGCAATCTCATTACTGAATGTATACCAAAAGAATTATAAATCATTCTATTATAAAGACATGTACACGTACGTTTATTGTAGCACTGTTCACAATAGCAAAGTCTTGGAACCAACCCAAATGCCCATCAAAGATAGACTAGATAAAGAAAATACAGCACATCTACACCATGGAATACTATGCAGCCATCAAAAAGGATAAGTTCATGTCCTTTGCAGGGACATAGATAAAGCTGGAAACCATCATTCTCAGCAAACCGACACAAGAACAGGAAATCAAACACCACATTTTCTTATTCATAAGTAGGTGTTGAATAATGAAAACACATGGACATAGTGAGGGGAACATCACACACAGGGGCCAGTTTGGGGATGGGTGGCAAGGGGAGGGATAGCACTCAGTGGCGGGGATAGGCAAGGGATAGCATTAGGAGAAATACCTAACATAGTTGTTGGGGTGATGGATGCAGCAAACCACCATGGCACGTGTATACCTATGTATCAAACCTGCACGTTCTGTATACGTATCCCAGAACTTAAAGTGAAATTAGAAAAAAAAGGTTCTACATCTCAATATTTGCATAGGATAGTAAGATTTCAACACATGAACATTGGAGGGTATACTGAAACCATAGCAGTGTTTGTTCAGTGCTTTTAACCTTTTACATACAACACATACATCGAAATTCTTATATACATTTCATTTTTTGGATTATTTCAAATTTCAATATATTTTTATTTTTTGAGACAGAGTCTTGCTCTGTTGCCTACAGTGGAGTTGAATACATTTTTTGAAATTTATGTACTTATAATAAATATGCTTAGAATAAATGTACTTCTGTTAATTATGGCTTTGCTAGCATTGCAAAAAGCAAAAACATTTTAAGCTAGTTCAAAACAAGGAAAGATTCAAAGCACTCTATTCATCCTATGTAAAACATACTCAATCCTTTGTGAAACACTGACATATTTAAGAAAGAGAATGAGGGGTTTTAAAACAATGTTTGAAGCTCAGGCTGTGTATTCAAATAACTAAATCCCTTCTGATTCAACTGCTATTAATTGAAACTTTTTTATATTCAAAATCATCTTAAGAATTCTGGCATAAACCTAGGAAATTTTAAAAAGTTACTAACTTCAAAGTTTTTATTCAAGTTTGAAATGCATTTAAATATTTAGCTTATGTAAATTTTTCATTCAGCTAAAGGAAGAGAAATGATAAAAATGGAGCTTAGACAGTTGGTGAAATTACCCTCCCTTTTAGTGTGCCAAGCTAAGGAAACAAATATATTAACCAGAGTACATTTTGCAAAGGAAAGAAATTGTTTATTGACTATAACCATTGATCTTGGTGATACCTATTTTTATAATTAATCTTATTAATTTTACTAATCCACTTAATCGATTTTTAAAAGACTGTGCCTGAGTTTGCTCCAGAAAACAACTACATTTGTTTTCAAAATAAATATTGTAAAAAAATAGTAGAAGGGCGGGTGTTTGAAAAGAAAGATTGGGAGCAAAATGAATGGGAGCGTAGTAGGAACCCGGCACAGTTCTGAAGAGTAAAGGTGGATCACAACTAAATCGAATTCACGTAAGTTAAGGCTCTTGGTTTCCAAACACAAATAATGGTTTTAGTTTCCTTAAGTAAGAATGTCCTTATACTACAGAGTCAAAGGGAAATCATGGGGACTAAGCCTCAGAAAATATGGAGATCAGAGAAAAATGGGCATCTAGGTATTAATACCTAATAGGCAAAAAATGTCATCTGAAAAGTGGAAGAAAAGGGGAAAATATATTTTCCTATAGCAAAGTTGAAGGTTGGCTACCAAATGACAAGGACATATAAGCTTAACAAACAAAGTTTTCAGGGAAGCTTTTAGATTATGTGGTCTTACCATTCATGCCCTCAGTAATTTGGGGCAAGTTTATTTCTCTCAATGTTGATTTCCTCCATTTTAAAACAAATAATATTGATACAGTTTGGATATACAGCTGGCCCAAATTTCATGTTGAATTGTAATCCCCTGTGTTGAAGGCAGGGCCTGTTGGGAGGTGACTGGATCATGGGTATAGATCCTTCAGGGGTGGGGAGTACTAACGAGACTTAGTTTTTTAAAAGTGTGGCACCTGACCCTGTCTCTGTCTCTCTCTTTCCATGTAATGTGTCTGCTTCCTTTTTGCCTTCCTTCATGAGTAATAGCCCTTTGAGGCCTCCCCAGAAGCTGAACAGGTGCCAGCACCATGATTCCTGTACAGCCTGCAGAACTGTGAGCCAATTAAACCCCTTTTCTTTATAATTTACTCAATCTCAGATATTTATAGCAATGAAAGAACAGCCTAACACATAAATTTCTTACAGAAATTATTGTTGGACAAAAAGGAAAAGAACTTGTAAAGAGCCCTTAGCCCAATATCAAATGCATATAACTTAATAAATGGTTTCCATTAATTTTGAATGATGCAATATACAATATTAATAATATGGCAAAAATATGGCAAAATTTTGCCATTAATAATATGGCAAAAATATATTATTAAATACCTTTAATAATATGGCAAAAATCCAGTACTACTTCATTGTTAAAGAATGAGAGCTGAAATTGTGCAAGATTGGAGGAGAATTTGTTTTGTTGTTGAAATTTCAGGGTGAGCTCATCTTGCTTAAGCTAAATGTGAATGTCGACATGTAGTGTGGGGAAAGGATGGAATTAATTGCTTAATTAGAAAGAAGGTCTTGCTTTGTAATGCTGAATCAAAGTAAGATAGTCACTTTGTATTCTTGAGATTTTTCTGTGTCCACCTAGAACTAATTTGGGGAACTATATGAATGCAATAGTACTATAGTCAAATATTGTATTTATCTATTATTAAAATTTGGTAGTGAGGGGTCTTAAAAGTACAATACAACAAGTCATTTTTCAAAGGCTATATAGAAATTTAAAAGTTAAACTGATTATTTAATTCCACAAAGTTTTATCTAGAAAAATATTTTAAATCTATCAGACCACATAAACAAGCAAGGCTAGTTGTTTACTATTCAAAGTTAATGAAAATTAGCCCTTGCTTAGAAATAAAAATACAATTTCTGATGAAAGCATTTCTATTTTCAAAAAATAAAACTTAAGTGAGAATAATACTCACATTGTGTTGTACAAAATGACTTATTGTGAATTAATACTAATTTGTTAAAAACAGTACTTTTCCATGTGGGGATGTAAGAGCAGTATAAAGCAAACTGTGACTTATTTTCCATTTCAATCCTCCCCTCATCTCTATTCACTCTGGAAAACCCACAACTTTATAAAAAAAATTCCTATGAACATAAATATCAATTTAGGTAATAATTCTGATCTGCACTTGAGTAAGTTATTGTTCCAAGATGATTATTTTCTTCTTACAGTATTGAAAACTTTTAAATATTTTTCCTGGTTCTGTGGAAGAAAACTGATCATTAATGGAAGTCACTGGTTCCCTCTTAAAATTCTTCTAAGTTTTTTGACAAATTTTCCTTTAAAAGTGATCTCTGGTGACTATTAATAAAATGATCAAGAAACTGTGATCAAAACAGGGCTGGTTTTTGGAAAAGAAAAACAAGAGTGAGAGAGAGGGAAAGACAGGGAAGAAGTTGAAACAGAAACAGGATTTAGGGCAATTGTTCTTAAAGTGTGTACCATGGACCAGCAGCATCTGGATCACCTGAGAAGTTATTTGAGATGCCAGTTGTCAAACCTCATCTCAGACCTGCTGAATGGGAAACTCTGGAGTGGAGACTGGAGATCTGTGTTTTGCCAAGCCCTGCAAGGGATTCTGATGTCCGCAATAGTTTGGGAACCACTGCCTTAGAGAATCCTGATTCTGTCACCACACAGGATTTTAAGACTTTTGAAAATGTTATTATTATACTTTAAGTTCAGTGATACATGTGTAGAACATGCAGTTTGTCATATAGGTATATATGTGTCATAGTGGTTTACTGAATACATCAACCCATCATCTAAGGTTTTAAGACCCACATGCATTAGGTATTTCTCCTAATGCTATCTCTCTTCTTGCCACCCAGTCCACAACAGGCCCCATGTGTGATGTTCCCCTCCCTGTGTCCATGTGTTCTCATTGTTCAGCTCCCACTTATGAGAAACAGAAAGCCAAATCATGAGTGAACTCTCATTCATAATTGCTACAAAGAGAATAAAATACTTAGGAATACAACTTACAAACCACTGCTCAAGGAAATAAGAGAGGACACAAACAAATGGAAAAACATTTCATACTCATGGATAGGAAGAATCAATACTGTGAAAATGGCCATACTGCCCAAAATACTTTACAGATTCAATGCTATTCCAATGAAGCTACCATTGACTTTCTTCACAGAATTAGATTTTAAGACTCTTTAAGAAAACATTTAAGCTGTAGTTATTTTAAAGTACACATTTAAAGCAAAGTTAAGGTTCATTAAAGAACAACAACAACTCCCTGCTATAGTTTGGCTATGGCCCTATGAAAATTTCATCTTGAATTATATCTCCCATAGTTCCCATTGTTTTGGGAGGGACATGGTGGGAGACAGTTGAATAATGGTAGTGGTTTCACCCATACTGTTCTTGTGACAGCAAATAACTCTCATGAGATCTGATGGTTTTATAAGTGGAAACCCCTTTTGCTTGGTTCTCATTCTATATTTGCCACCATCCACAAAAGATGTGACTTGCTCTTCCTTGCTTGTCATGATTGTGAGGCTCCCCCAGCCACATGGAACTGTAAGTCCATTAAACCTCTTTCTCTTACATGCCCAATCTCGGATATGTATCTATCAAGAGCATGAAAATGGACTAACATATCCCCTGTGTTCCCTAATCATCTAGGTCTCAAAGATGTATGACTGAGAAATCAACACAATTGTCTATTTAAGAAAAAATGCTTAGCTTATATTTATATGTCATAGTTGTTAATATACTGCTTTCCAAATGCCAGTAATTCTTACAGGCCAGCAAGATTAATAAATGCTACTTAGTATTAGATCTCCTGAGAGTTACTTGGTTTGACTCAGGCAAGTCTCTTATCGCTAAAAATAGAAAGGGCTAGAGAAGAATATGAAGATAATCTGATCCCAATGAAGGCATCATTATGTTGCTATGAAAGTTACTGATTTATGCAATTCATAGTCTCTATTTTCATTGAATATGACTCATTATAGATAGTTTGATGTAAAAGCATTGGTGTTTGTGTAAATATGTACAATGAAGAACACTCACATTCAACAAAAATGTCAGTATCAGATGTTGGACTCTTCCAGCCTAGACGGTAATTGAATCTACCTTTATTTTCAGAATGTCTAGTTAGCATTCAACAAACAAAGATATTTCTATATTGTAGTATGTTGACAAAAAAGAAGTTTAGGTACACAATTGGACTCAGATATTTTAATGGCCTAAATACAAGAATGACTTGATATGACTTTATATGTTAGAATCTGGCTATTGAGTTATCTAATTTGGCATAAGATTAGCTGTTTCTTCCATTATAGTCAGTATTCATTTACAGGGCCTTCAAAACAGATCTTTGTCTGCCTGTGACAACCTGCCTGCTTGGATCTTAGCACTGCCTGCCTTGATCTTAGCACTGAGGCAAAGATTATGTGAGTAATGAAATGTATCCAGTGATGCCAAATACATAGATGATTATGTTTTCAGAATATATAGATCTCTACAATCTATTAAAATAGAAAGTTCCTTTGGCTCCAGAAAAATTATGATCATTTACATTTCGCCTATAATCATTACCATTGACACATAACTGAGCAAATCCTGATAAACATTCTAAAAGTGATTTTTTTGGATTCTAAATGACACACTCTTAAAAAAATTAAACAGAAACAGTAATATTACAAAGATCAAATTCCAACAACACAAAATTAGATCTTTTATGTAGTCATTTTTATCTGTTTTTCAGGACAAATATCGAAACTTACATTTGAATCGAAATTATTCTTGCAGCTGCTAATCATAAACTTAGTTTAAGAATGTATAGATATCTCTATCCACACTATTAATAGGAGTTGAATAACACATTTTAAGGTCAAATTATCTCTTCAATGTCTAAGAAGTCACATCTATTATGATCAATAAATCTGCTTTGAAGTCTGTTCTTTAAAGTGGCACAAAAACAAATAAATCATTCTCTGAAATATTTCTTGTAGCATATGGCTACTCTGGTAAGTAACATTAATGACCAGAAGCTGATTAATATTCAATACCTAATATTATGCTTTTCCATCAATTTCAATTAACAATAAATCCCAAATGGCTGTAAGAATTAAGAATTTTTGTCTAATTAGATTCTCTCTCTGAGAATGTATCCAGAGATTCACCAATGCCTGCATTAGTCTCCCAGGGCTGAAGTAGCTATGTACTACTGATAGTGCCAGGAGACAGACAAATTACTAGGCAGATACAGGTGGGCTCCCGGTGAAACCTGGTCTTCAAGCCAAAGACGGACTGAATCCTGAAGAGTGGACTGCCACTTCCAGGCAGAGTTTATGACTGGAGTGACAACTTCCTCGATGCCTTTTAGCAAATCAAATGGTGCTTTTTTCAGTCCTACTCATGGACTAATTAGCATGCTCTCCCCCACTCTGAGCCCATAAAAACCCAAGACTCAGCTACATGTGGGGACTACCTGCCTTCGGAACCCCTCTTACATAGAGGGCTACCAACTTCAGGTCCCCTCTCATTTTGAGAGCTGTTCTGTTAAAACCTTTCTCCACCTTGTTCACTCCTTGGTGTCTGCATAACCTCATCCTTCTTGGAGAGACAAAAACTCAGGACCCTCAGAATGGGAGGTGAGAAATGAGCTGTAACAGTGTAGCCCTTCTGCCGTCTGCTGGTGCTGGGTGGCTGCCCCACATGACAGGAAGTGGCAATGGGGCTGGGCCAGCCCAGGAGCCATGGGAGCTAGAGTGGGAAGCTGGGACCAAACAAGCTTTAACACGGACAAGCTGAAACACACCCCACACCCGATTTGCTGTGCTGTGGGCAGTTGGAAGGAGAAAGAACTGTAATGCTCCTTGGGGCCTCAGACCTCAGGACTCCCCAGGGAAGAGCCATAAAACCCCTTGGGCCTCCATGGTTGCTGGCATCTCTGAGTTTTCAGGTACAGGTGATTCCCCCTTGTCCAGACGCTGGCAACCAAGGTGGAAGATGGTTGCGACATACCCGGACCAGCTGCAAGCGGAGCGCACAGCCATGGGCAAGCATGGAATCTGGGCCCATAGCATGAGCTGAGTGCAGCCTACTGAGCCAAGTGGGTGGAGCAACCCCAGCAGCAAGCCTGAAGCTGAGTGAGATTCAGGCAGGAGTGCCACTGGTGACAGCAATTTCTCGCAGAAGTGGCACCAAAAGGATTCTGTGTCACTACAAACTGAGTGGCTTAGGACAACAGTTTAAAGTCTCAGCATGGAGTCTAAGGGTCCAAAATCAAGGTGTCAGTAGGGACATGTTTCGTCTGAAACTTGTAGAGAATCTTTCCTTGCTTCTTCCTACCT
Organism: Cebus imitator; assembly: GCF_001604975.1. Lineage (NCBI taxonomy): Eukaryota > Metazoa > Chordata > Mammalia > Primates > Cebidae > Cebus > Cebus imitator. The sequence goes on along the minus strand of NW_016107411.1, from coordinate 6,596,878 downwards.
TCTGCTAGTTTAGTCACCATCTTTGGCTTTTTTTTGGCTTACAGCAGCATAATTCCACACTTTGCCATCATCCTAACTTGGCATTCCCCCTGTGTGTCTCTTTCTTTGCATGGCTATCTTCATATAAAAATAATAGCCCTATCTGATTTGGGGCCTAATATTTTTCAGTATGACCTTAAATTTAGTAATTATAATCTGCAGCAATCCTGTCTCTAAATAAGGTTAGATTCTGGGACACGGGGTACTTGCTTTCTTGATTTTATTTCAATTTCTGTACATGTTCAATATCTTTGCACTTTTCTCTTAACTTTTTTTTAACCTCCAAATGTGGGAACATTCCAAACCTCGACTCCTGTATTTTAGTACTCACTTTTCAAATTTTATGCACCAAGAAGTTCAGAAAAATTAATAATTCCTGCAGTTTCCAAACCCTACTGACTGTTATGTCACCAGCCCAACAAATCAGCACACTATTCACCCATTTCCTCAAATATAAAGCCTAAAGCCCATCATGGGTCCTTCTATTTATCTTACTTCCTATATTTAAACCCTCAATCCATCTATTAGATCTGCTTTCAGAGTATAACTTGATTCTAACCATTTATTTATTTATTTTTTCGGAGTTTCGCTCTTGTTACCCATGCTGGAGTGCAATGGTGTGATCTTGGCTCACCGCAACCTCCACCTCCTTGGTTCAAGCAATTCTCCTGCCTCAGCCTCCCAAGTAGCTGGGACTACAGACGCACGCCACCATGCCCAGCTAATTTTTGTATTTTTAGTAGAGACAGGGTTTCACCATGTTGACCAGGATGGTCTCGATCTCTTGACCTCGTGGATCCACCCGTCTCAGCCTCCCAAAGTGCTGGGATTATAGGCGTGAGCCACCGCGCCTGGCCCTAACCACTTCTTTCTATGCCGTTGCTATTTCTGTAGACTGACTCATGGTCCACTCTAACACACATAATTTGATTAAACTTTCAAGTAGTTTTTCTGTTCCCTTTCTTCCTCACTTTATTCTTTGCAAAATAGCCACAATAAAGAAGGTAAAGCATCCTTTTTAAATCAATCACACTATTTTGTGTGGGAAAACTTAAATACTCAGTATGACCTAAAATGTTTTACATACTTGTCCTCAGGAGCCTTCTACCACCTCATTTTTTTTAACCACATTAATTCTCTGTCACTTGGTCTAGCCATACTGACTTCCTTGCTATTCTCAAGTTCACAGGCCTTTTCTTCATTGGCTCTCTCTACCTGGCATATTCTTCTTCCAGATATTCACATCCCTTACTCCCATGTTTCATTTAGATCTGTTCAAAAAAATTATTAGAATTCTACTCTTTATGATACTCCTCTTCCATCACTTTCAAATTCCATGAAGTTGCTCTTCAATCGAAATATCCTCTATTAACAAGAAACAGATTAACTCAAGCAGGTTTTATAGTGGGTCGTGTGATATTATACTCCACAACGCTTCCTGTTTTGCCAGTGCTATAGGGAGGTATCGTTTTCTGTTTTATCAGTGAAGTAAATGTCTAAATTTGAAAGGATACAGGTAAAAGAGCTAGATCCATAGCTACATCATTTAATATTTAGTCTGTCCGTCATTTCTATTTAATAGCCTGCCCAAATAACAGAAATATTTCTCTAAATTAAAGACCTTTACTAGGCATCTGCTAAGTTTCTGAAAGAACAGAGCAGCAATACAAAATGTAGCTTTGAAAATCAATGGAAATATTACATTTTAAGTTATTTCTGCATATAATTTTCTTGAAACTAATCACCAAATTTATGAAGTATATGGAAATTTAAATTATGCTTTAAGGCTAATTTTATTTTAATAAAATTAGTAAATCTAAATCATCATTCCTAGGTTTGTTTTTACTTTTTCTTTCTTTTTAAAATGATTTGGTTCCCTAGCATTGAAAAATAATTAGCAGAGATTTTGGCAAGCTGAGGGACTGTAGCATATGCATTATAAACTCACATTACTTAAAAATGGACATATAAATGATCCCAATTGCTAAAATATTCACAGGCTTAACCTAGTACTGTCCATCTATTTCCAAGGAAGCAATATAAAATAGAGGAGAGACAATGGCCTCTAGAATGAAACACAATTAGACTGGTACCCCTATTCTGTCATTTGTAAATAGTGTAAATTTTAGCAAATCCCCTAATCTTTCTGAGTTTTTGTTTCTACATCTGTAAAGTAATTGTTAATAATATTTGTTCATTTTTCTAGCGCATGTAAATCTTCAAGAAAGTTCTTTATGATGTTGCATTTCTTATTTGTATTCAAGGGGTGATATATGCAACTAACCAACAGTTCACAAGACCAACTCACTTTAACACTAACTGCCTTGTTTATGGGGGCTCCTGAAACTACCCCCAGTGTCAATAATTTGCTAGAAAGTCTCACAGAACTTATCAAAAGTTGTTATATTCACAGTTATGGTTTATTACAGTGAAATGATACAAATTAGAATCACCTAAGGGAACAAGTACACAGGAAAGTGTCTAGGTTTCCAAATACAGATCTTCAAATTCCAGCCTTTCCTCCATGGATTCATGGGTAGTGTTAACTGCTCCCATCAGTAACATATGTCAATGTGCATGGAGTACTGTCAACCAGGGAAGCTTACCTAAGCCTGGTGTCCAGAGTCTTTATGGGGACTCCATGTTCAACTGCCCTTGTGGTTGACCTTATCTCCAGCCTCTCCAGAGGTTAATCTAATACCATGCGACTCAAAATGCTTCCATAAATCACGTGAGACATTCTAGTGTGAATCAAAACCCTCAGGTAAACAAAGACACTCCTCACAAGCAGGATATTTTAAGGGCTTGGACATCCCTCTAGGTTGCCAAGAGCAAAAGTGACTTGACTTAGGGCAAAGTTAAATTCTTTACTACACAATATACATCTCATAGTTTTCTTGTGAGTATTGAGAGAGATAATGGATATAAAGCTTTTGAAACTGTGCCTAGCAAAAGTAAACATCCAAGAATTTTTTCTACCGTAAAAAGCGCTGAAAAGCTGCTCATTTTCCACTGATCCTAGCAAAACTTTTACTCCCAAATGTTCTGTTTATCCCTTTTGCTAAGCCCAAAGTCATCAATCAAAGGCTACAAAACAGGGTAAACACTTACTTACCCCCTCCACCATCCCCATAAAATCTTTAAACTTCTTGCTCCCTGCAGAGCACTCATCTTATAATTGATTTCATATTGCAAAGTTTTAATAAAGACTGGAGTGAAAAAATTTTCATTATTTTTCTTTCCACAGTATTAGTATATATTCATAAGTTATTTACATATTTTGCAAATTAAATTTATATTAATTTCTTTTTTCTTTTTTTGTCAATGTTTCAGTGTTCTTTATTTCTTCATATTTAAGCCATCTTTAACAATAATCTCAGAAATGGTGATATAAAAAAAGTATCTTCTGATGACTTTTCAGCCAAGAAGTAGAAAACAAAGGTAGAGAAAAAAAATAAAAGTGGTATTTTCTGTAAAATTTGGGGTTGTTTTTCACTTCACTGAGGTACAATTGACAAATAATGATATTCAAGGTATACAGTGTGATATTATAAATTGCCTATAAATTGTGAAATGATTATCACAACCAAGCTAATTATTATATCTTTCACCTTGCATATTTACAGTGTTTTTGATGATAAGGATACTTAAGATCTACTTTCTCAGCAAATTTCAAGTATACAATACATTATTATGACCTATAGTCATCATACAGTACATTAGTTCTCCAGAGCTTATTCATCTTGTAATTGCAAGTTTGCATCTGCTAATACCTTATTTTCTCCACCTCTCAACTCATGTAACCACAATCTATTCTCTTTTTATGAGTTTGATTGTTCTGCATTTCATATAAAACAAGAGATTATGCAGTATTTGTCTTTTTTATTTATTTTATTTTTTTATTTTTTGGTCTGGCTTTTTCACTTAGTATAAGGTTTTTCAGGTTTATCCTTGTTGTTTTAAGTGGCAGAATTTCCTTGTCTTATAAGGTTGGATAATATTCTAGTGTGTGTGTGTGTGTGTGTGTGTGTGTGTGTGTGTGTGTGTGGTGTGGTGTGGTGTGTGTCAGATTTTATTTATTCATTTATCAAGGGTCACTAAGGTTGATTTCCTGTCTTTGCTATTACCTGGGATACTTTTTAGTATGCTTGCAAGTCCTCAAATCTGTGGCAACCCACCATGTATCATAATTTTGCCATGTTTTTACTCAAGGTGAAGCATAGTCAGGCCAGAGGTTTTAGAATAAGACAATCCTTAAAAAAAGACATTTGGATAAAACTAGTAATTAGGTGAACACAGAGAATATAGATTATTTCCTAGGTTAGGTTTGTTGTAGTGACAACAATTTTTTTATCATGCTTAAGCTGCAGAGGACAAGTCTTGTTTCAGCTACTTAATGGCATATGCATCTCAAATTATCAATCTATGATTTTTAATAAGGTCAATGCTCTGGCTGACATATTTCATTTAGACAGAGAAGATTCCTGAAGTCAACATGTGCCTGAAAAAGAGTGATTATCCAACCAGCTGAATTATGTGCAAAAAGAAGTTATTCTCCCTGAATCAATTTATTATCTGTCTCAGCACCTTTCCTAAGCTACTTCAAGTCTGACACTTTTACTGACTTCAAAGGGAGTTTGGCAATGCATTAGCTTTGAGGGAGCATGCAACTAGGCCAAGACATACTACCTGCTGACATTAAAAGCAGCCTATGAGCCATATTTAAAAATAACGGTTTATAAAGAAGAGATAGCTACTTGAGAGGAATCAAGAGCATGTACAAGGAAACTATGTTTGGTAATTGATTAATTATAAAAGATAAATATTGCACATAATGAACATATGAAAAAAGAACTACACCATTTAATTTATAACTTCATCTTTGGGCTTAATAGTATTACTCATGAGGTGTCAATATAACCATGAATGTAAGAAGTGGCTCTGAATGCAGTGAGAGACAATTTGCTCTCATATGGTGGCCATCAATTTGTATTTTATTGTCTATGCATGGCCAACTATCCTTGAATAGGCACTTTTTTCCCCAAAGAAACAGCTATACTACTACTTTCTGGGTAGACTACACATGCTAGAAGTTCAGATTTTTCACAGGGGGAGAAGAAAGATGAAGAATAGAATAAGTAATTAAGTGGAACCTTCACAACATTTCATATGTATAGCATTTTGTGGAAGAAGAAGAAAAAAGAATGCTTGGCCAAAATATTGTATCTAAATGGTTAGTGCTTTAGAGGTGATACTTTAATGCTCTTAGCAGAAGTGCAGTAAAAATAGTCTTATTTCCTACAAGTCAGTCTATGAAGATCTACAAGTTCAGAGCAGCTGAGAGTTATCTTAAATACTCAAAAATTACCTGGAAAAAATGGATAAAGAGATAGGAATGAACCAATGTATTATCGAGTCCTTTGTTTACCCTTTCAACATAACCCATTCCACTGTTCCTGGGGACCACCACAAATGCCCCATGAGACTTGATATTCCTCATTGTTAATCTTTTTTATTCCATGCTTTCTTTTTACATTTTATTGGGATATAATTGATGTACAAAAATGTTCATAATCAATCTATATATAATGTATACATTTTGATGAATTTGGACATATGTATATATCCATAATATCATCACAGTGCTACTAAACATATCCATCACCTCCCAAAATTTCTTTGTGATCTTCTGTGTATATATATAAAATTTAACATATTTGTAAGTACACAATACTGTGTAATTTAGTGTAGGTACTATGTTATATAGCAGATATCCAGAACTTGCTGATCTTGCATAGCTGAAACTTTAAAAAAATTACTTTTTGTTATTTTTTCATTTTATTTTTTTAAGACAGGATCTCACTTTGTTGCTCTAGAGTGCAGTGGTATGAACACAGCTACCTGGAGCCTCAACCTCCTGGGCTCAGTGGAACCATCTTTAATTTCCTCATCAGTGTTATATAGATTGTAGTACCTCATTACTGATCTTTTAAAAAACGTTTAAAATAAAATTATCTAAAATTAGATGTGAAACCTAATATCTGAGCATCTGATGGCATTAACTTTGGATTGGTGATTTTTATTTTACTGATAGAGACAGGAGAGAGTCAAATGCCACCCAGGTCATTGTGCACAGGGGGATTGCCTAAGCATGTCCACGATGAAAAATTCTGTCCCTTAACACATGTGCAGTAAGGGAAATAAATCAATGTGGAGTGGCTAACACTAAGGGCCCACCTGCCCACTGGGAGAATGGGGTGGAGCCACTGGGAATTCATGCCTTATGCAAGGGGAGGAGCCTGGCCACTACAGCTCATGTGTGGTGGCATGGTATTCAATCTGTGAGGTGGGGACCTGTTGGCAGGAAACCCCACTTTTTTATTTTTCAAGGACATCTTTCTTTTAATAAATTTCACTTTCTCCACCTTTCGTGTGTCCATGTGCCTAATTTTTCCTGGCCGTGAGATAAGAACCTCAATTTAGCAAAACTATGGAGCAAAGAAATCTTTCATCATTACCAATGATGTTTAAGGCACCATAAGATAATGCTCCTACATCAGTACCTCTCTGTTCAAGCCCTCTCTGTTCAATATATCACCCTCAGCAGCAATAGGTAAGAAAATTACTTTATAGAGTAAATATTATATTTCTAAGAAGTAAAATTTAATAAGATTGAATCCTCTTACCATTTTACTCCTAGGTTTTAATAAATTTACCCATACAAAAGTTAATGCCAACAGACACTCAGATATTAGGTTTCACATCTAATTTTAGATAATTTAATTTTAAATATTTTTAAAAGATCAATAATGAGGTACTACAGTCTATCAGGAATGGGAGCTTTATAAAAATATTATTTTGCCTTGAAAACATATAGATATCAGTTTGAGGTAGCTGGATTATTTATTAAAATACAGAAGAAATCACTTTTAATAGAGTACCAGAAATACAAACTTCAGAAGTTTATTTTCCTTAGTTTTCTAAATAAGTCATATATGTTTTCCTAGGAATAGATTAATTTAACAAGAACATTTTTATCTTATTGCAATTAAAAACAAATGAAACAGAAACAAAAACACTGAGAGAAACCAGATAAATTTGGGGTTCTCTAAAGTTAAATTAGAAACACTTTAATTAAAATAAGGTGTTATAAGTACATATTTAATAAGTTATGGATACATATTTAATATTTAGTTAATATGTTTTAAATGTTTCATTCAAAAGACAGATCCATTTAAAAAGTAAACTCACTATCTAATAAGATATATTTCCCTGTCAACATATTTAAAAAGCAATCAATATATCACCGGACACCTCTTATTTTGTCTCAATTAAAACGAAATATAAATGCACAAAAGCAATTTGAGAAATGGCTTGAGCAAAATAAATTCTGACAAACCAAAAAGATCACTGGTATTTGTCTTAAATTTTGCTACTGTGCAAATCTTTTTGCTGTAGCATAATATGAATGTATCTATAGTACTACTTAATAGAAGAGAAAGCCCTTCCAAAATTAACTCTAAAGCACTGTTCTATAAAACAAAAATAACATTTCTGTAAGCTTATTTACAATTGTGATTTAGCGATTTTAACTTGAGAATCTGACATTAAAATTAAGAAAGTAAGGAAGAAGCTACCAGTAATCATGTTTTATTAAATTTTCTATCTTTTAATAATTTTGTATCTTTTAATTTGTTCACAGATTTTCTGCAGCTTAGCTTATGTACCCAAAAGTATGTTTTATAACATCCACATTCTGTAACACCAAATCTTACTTGGCAATGGGAAAGAGGTTATTCTCACATCTTCTATGTCACAAGGTAAAATAAAAAGAGAAAAAATTTTTAAAATTGATATATCTATATATGGTTATTACTAATATATTTATTTTTAAAACTAGAAAAACCAGAGGTCAGATTTTGTACATCGTGTAGTTCTGGGTGCTGACAAATAAGCATTTCTAATGACCATGAACTTCGTTTTTTACCATTTTTTAGTGTTAGACACACATTAAATAATTTTAAATTATATTAACTTAGGCATTGGCTGTTAATATTTTTAAAGATTGGTTATAAGAAATGGGAGACATAGCAGAAGAAAGAACATAAAGACAAATGAGGAAGCATCATCTGTCAAACTCATATTACATATATAGCACACTAACGTATTAGTTTATTGAATCCGCAATGTAGCAAACTCAGTTTTCACAGAAGTTTACATAAAGGTAAATAACTGCTGCATATGGGGAGCAGTAAGCAAATTCTAGAGTAACTCAGATATAGGTTAGATCCCAGCTGTCCTCCTGCTGATTTTATGGTTTGGCAAAACATTTGATTCTCTGAGTTTTGACCTCATTAGATATACAATGAGGTAAATAATATTTGGATTAAAATTATATTAAAGAAGAAAATAACAAGTATAAAATGCTTAACACAATGTGAGACTCATAGTAAATGATCAATTCATGCATCTGTCTCTCTTTGCAATGCCACAAAACTTATATGTTGTAACGCAAAACATATTTGAATTCAGAGATCTCTCACTTTACTACTTATACTTAACTAATCTGTGGAGGTTAATATTTACAATATGGAAGTGAATAATTCCTGAATTATTTTATATTTCAGAAGATAACTATAAACATTTAGTAACTTTAATCATATAGATATCTGAATTAATAATGTGCTAAACTTTAGAATCAATTAGAAATGTAAACACATAGGTATTGATCAAACAGAAAAAATGCATTTATGAGTCCACTGAGTGAAAATTAATAATTTTAATAAGAATCAAAATATTAGCAGTTATGTGCATTTGAAAAAAAAATATTTGAAAGTGATAGAAATAGCATCTCTGTAAACCTCTTTACCAAAGCAACTCTGCTCTGTTTCACAAATGAGAAAGTTTCAAATGTGAAATGTTTTCAAACATTTTAGGTAATGTCATCAAATGTTACCCAATGAGGCCTACATGTCCTCTAGCCACTGCATCCCCGTCCTATGTCCTCTTTTAGACATATTTTCTGAAAGTTTCTCACAGACACAAGATAACTCATGCTTTTACTAATTAGCATGTTGCCAGTAAAATTCCTTACCAGAGTTTTCCAGAAATTCTTTAGACCTTTTACTTGCCAGACACTTCCTTCTATGCATATTAAAGAGAGAACATTTTGAACTGCCCAAGTATGTAAGATATTGGGTGTAGCGTTTACAGTGAAAAAAGCTGTATATTTCAAGAAAATGTAATTAATTGAACAACCGATTAGGCATGGTATACAAAAATCAGTATGATTATTTACACCAAGATAATATCACAGCCTCTGTAGTCAGAAGACTTAGAGTCAAGACCTGGGTGAGCATATAGTAACTAAGAGATGTTAGTCAATCACAGATACTCTTATACCCTCTTTATTTGTTTTAAAAAATGCAGATTTAAAAAATCCCTATTTTCCAGATTTGTGAGATTCAAATGGTTGTAAAGGGCCCTGAAATACAGTATGGAAAACTCAAATCTCAAACAAGGCACCATCTCTCTGTGATTAGGACAAAGCTGTTTGATTCCTTACTTTTGTGCCTTTACTTTCCCAAGTGTAAATCAAGGGTTAAAATACTGCTGCTTCACATGGTTTCATTAAAATGAATAGTGCTAATTACCATAGTCAAAGAGCCTGACACTTAATAAGTGCTCAGTTAGTATTAGCTATTATGTTGTGTTTTAAGGGATTTCAGATTCCTACTTATTTCCTACTCATTCATTTTCCAAAACAAACCTAAACAAAATTAAATACATTGTTTATACATATATTTTTTTCTTTATACTACATAGTTTCCTTAAGGCAGTGATCTCCTATAATTCATCTTTGTACACTTTCTACCAGCTCATAGACTAGTTTACATTATAGATAGCCAATAAATTTTGAAAAGTGTAATAAATATAGGCATTGGCCTCACTGCTTAAAAGTAACATCAGAGGAAATCCTCCTTTGGGTTCTTCAGATACATAACTTTAATAGGATCCTGACTTTTAAAAAAAAAAATTATTTTTGTATCAGATATGTAAAACTAAATACTTTATTGTAAATTTACCTATAACTTATTTATTATCAGCTCATATTTAAATAAATGAGATTTGCAAAATATACATTTTAATAAAAGACAAAGGAATTAAAAATCAACTTAAACTTTTAAGCAATGACTTAAATGTTTGAAAAATAAAACAAAAAGCATTATCATACATCTTAGCCATCAATATAATATTTTAAATGGTGTTCCCAATTTATATCTACCAGTTTTTACGTGTAGCTATTACTTTTTTATTACGGCCCATTAAAATATTATTCAGGATATGATTTCAATCATCCTTTTAGTTTTTCAGTACAAATGCTACAAAAATTGCATTTGAAATCCTATGTAGAAACAAGGATCCTATATTAACCATGACAAATAAAGTAATCTGAGAAAAGCAGATGCCAGTATCTTGTATTTATCTAAATAGAAATGAAAACATGTTAAAAATCATTTCAAGACAAGGAAAGGTAACAGAAGGTTATACAATTATTCATTGAATTCGGGTTTTCTTAATAGACAATTCAACTTGTCCAGGCAAAACAAGTCCTAATATATAGTTTGAAGATAATATAATGGAGCTGAACATAGCCATAGACTTACAAGCACAGATGAGCCTTATAATAATATGAATGCAAAATGAATGCTCATGTGGCTCAAAATGCAGGATGTTAGAATTTTGAAACACTGAGCTGGGCATCAAATATCAATAAAATATTTCTGGCTATGTTCCTAAGTATACCTACAAACCAGTTTGCAAAGTGAGCAAAACAGCACAAAGAAAAGAAATAGTAGATTAAAATGAGAAAGTCCGTTTTCTAGAAGCAACTCTATTATAAAACACAGTAGAACCATGTCATGTCACATCCACTCTCCATCCCTCGGTCTCTTAAATGGTAGAATTAAGAGTTTGGAGTGTATTACTTTTATACAAAACTTTGATCATCTATATATGAAATAGTTTATGGCTTATGAATTATTTATTTTAAAATTAAACCATTATTTAATATATATTAATTATTTATGGCATATGAATTAAAACCTACTTGCTTAAACGGTACCTAAGTCCACATGCTCCAGTAGTTACCATGTAGAGTAAAACTCAGAGAAAGAAGGTAATTTTTATTATAGATCAACGCATATTGACAGAATTTTGACTTTAGGTCCTCTGTCGAAGAAGGTAGTTTGATTTAAATAAGTAGTCCTGGAATTCATGTCATTCTAATACATTTTTAGAAAGAACTGTAATCTTTGATATTTTTAAACATAACAGTACAAATGTGACCCATAATAAAATGCATTGCAAAATTAAGATTTTATCTGAAATGTAAATAATGGCATAATTTTCTATTGCTGAACAGGAGATACACACACACACACACACACACACACACACACACTTTATATATATATACACATATATATAAATATTCATATGAATATATATACACACACATTTTTTTAAATACGAGTCTTTCTCCGCTACCAGGCTGCAGTGGCACAATCTTGGCTCACTGTAACCTCTACCTCCCAGATTCAAGAGATTCCCTTGCCTCAGCCTCTCAAGTAGCTGGGACCACAGGTGTGTCCCACCACACCCAGCTAATTTTTGTAATTTTAGTAGAGACAGGGTTTCAAGCTGGTTTTTTGAAAAGATCAACAAAATAGACCTCTAGCCAGATTAATAAAAAAGAAAAGAGAAAATAACCAAATTGATGCAATAAAAAACGATAAAGGGGATATCACCACAGATTCCACAGAAATTCAAACCATCATCAGAGATTATTACAAACAACTCTATGCACACAAACTAATAAACCTGGAA
>NW_016107411.1:6495682-6582397 GCF_001604975.1 Cebus imitator | reverse complement strand
AAAAAAAAAAAAAGAGACAGGGTTTCACCAGATTGGCCAGTATAGTCTCAATTTCTTGACCTCTTGATCTGCCTGCCTCAGCCTCCCAAAGTGCTAGGATTAGAGGTGTGAACCACTGCGCCTGCCCCAGAATATTTTCTAATTGGAGATTTTCAATCAATACTGCAATGCTAAGGCTGACTTAAATTTGTCTCCTCTATCCTCCAATTTTCATGAGGCTTATGTACATTTCTCTGAAAGTCATTTGGAGAGGATAAAACAACTCCATCTTGGGTGTGAATCTAAGATGTCAACTTCTCACTAACTCCTGTTCTAGAATGCTTATACAATTTCTACTTTATGTACTGTTACCATAAATCTTGTCCTTAGGTTAAAACAACCTTAACCAAATCCCCTTCCCTTAGGCAGACGCATATAGCATTCTTACCTTTCCTTGAGGGGTCGACTTAAATTGTCCCACACACCCCTCTCCTATGATATATAAGCTCTGCCTCTTGTGGGTAATGGCACAGGGATCTGCTATGTCTACTGACCATTGAAGTCTATAGACCATGGCTCCTCTTTGTAAGTCCCTATTCCATGTTTATTTTATTTTATTTTTGTCCTGAGAAACTGAATAGATTAGCCTCTTTCTTTGGCCCCTCAGCCTTTGAGAGGTAGTTTCGTAGACTTGCTCATGATGGCACATCATTATTAATGCTTTTGCTAATTATTACATAAGTCAATGCTCTAAGGAGAGGTTAGAAAATAATTTAGATACTGAAATCTCAAACTGAGTATGAGTCTGATCTGATAGTCTTTTCACTATGTAACTACACAACAAGCTGACCATAAAATTAATTATATTTTAATACAATTCCAAAGATAATAGCCTATTGAAAGTAAATCTGATAATATATACAGGAGAAAAAAGCTGAGAAAATGGTGAGCCCGCTGAAAACAGTGAGCCCACTGATTTGGGATGATTCTAATGGACTCTTGACTTTAAAATAATATGAAGAGACATATTTTATTAAAAGTAAAATTTTAGGCTACTATTTAGAGTTTTCCATTTTAAAATATTAAGACCTAAAGAAATCAATATAAATTATTTTACATTAAACCAACAAATAATCTAAATAGTTTTAAAGACTAAGATTAAACCAACAAATCTGATTTGATTTATAAGCCTCCTTTTAAGTGTTTTGACTGGTATTTCTGTTATTATTATTTTATTTCCTTAAAATGTAACTATTTCTTTGATTCCACAAATTATCGATAAATTTAAATAATATCTCTGTTTTTGTAATACACAGTTGGAGTGCAGTTGCTATGGAAAGCAGTTTCACAGTTCACCAAAAAGTTACACATATGGTTGATTTATGATTTAGTAATTACACTCCTAGGTTTTTATTCATGTTACTTTTAAACATGTTAACACAGTAATTTGTATTTGAATATTTATATAAGGATTAATGATCATAGTCAAAAAATAGAGCAATGAAATATCCATCTATTGAAGAATAAATAAATCATATCTATTCAATGGAATATTATTCTTCAATAAAAATAAATACTGACTCACATTATAAGAGAGATAGATTATAAAAATAGCATGCTAAGTCAAAGAAGACAGCCACCAAAGGCTACATATTGCATTATAACATTAATGTAAAATGTTCAGAATAAAAAAATCTATAGATACTAAAAGTATATTTATGGTTTCCTACGGGTTGCTGGGTTTGGAGAAATTGATAGAGAGTGACTGCTAATGGATATGGAATTTCTTGATGTGATGACAATTTAAACTTATATGGTGATGGTGCATTTAAATGTCTATGAATATACCACAAATTAAGTTATAATATTTAAATAGTAAATTTTACAGTATATTATATCTCAATAAAACTGTTAAAAAAAGATAATTAAGGTCAAAATGAAGCTTCATACATATCACTATAGCTATCTGTTGATTCCATTAATCCAAATGTTTTACTAGCCGTAATAATGGAGAATGCTTTCAAGACAGTGTCTGATATGATAGCATCTCTGCGGAGGAATGAGAAGACCAGTGACAGTTACTGAGAACTTGAGGTATGATTTAATAATGGTCTTTTAATGGGAGCTGAAGAGTTGTTGGATTATGATTGGGTGAGAATCATAACATGATTATATAAGATTTGTGGATAGAATATTGGGGAAACTATCAAAATAAAACATTTTTTGCCAACTCAGATAATTATCTTTACAAATGAAGAAAGAAAGCAGTATTAATTAGAGAATCAACATTAAGGCATACCGTGATGTACATCACAGGCAATATGCTAATGAGATTGCAAAGGAGAATGAAATCTCAACCTTTTATAGCCACACAGATACAATTCATTGCATACATGTTTTCTCAATCAGGTTAACAGCTGACCTCTCAGCAGAAATCATGAAGGCCAGAAGGTAGTGAAATGACATTTAAAGTGCTGACAAAAAGCAGAACTGTTTGCTACATATTCTTTCATAGTTCACTCTAACTTTACCTGATAAACAGGGTAGCCATCTGTGTAAGATAATTTCCTTTAAATAAAGGAAAACAAAATTTTATTTTTATGACAAGCTTGAAGCAAGAACTCTAAGGTAAGCTCCCATGGTGACAGAAATGGGTTCTATCTTCCTTGATGTTTACATTGCAAAGAACATGACTCCCAACCCTTAAGAAAAACATTGCTGAGTTGTAATGTTGGCATGACCTTATTTAACCTTTAAAAACATGTACGTATATCAAAGAGACAAATAAATGACTTAGAATTATATGTATTCTTAAGGAACTCTTTAAAAAAAAAAAAGGATAGAAGGTCACTTTTCCTTTTGGAAACACAGATTTAAACAAAACAAAACAAAAAAACCCCACAGGCTCAAAGATGAATTTGTGACTAGGAGTTCAAAGATTATTAGAATTTGAAGGTATGAACCCAGAATAGCTGACATGTTTGTTAAAGTGTTGATAAGCTCTAGTTTATTCCAGAAGCTTCTGGAATGAAAATAAAATATTTTTTTTACTTTTCGATTCCTAATTGTCCCCGGAACAGAAATGTTATGCTAATAAAAACAGTGAAATAGTAATGTCAACTTAATAAAGTAATTCTTTAATAAGCAAACTGTAGCCTTTGGGCCAAATCCTGCCCACAGCCTGTTTTTGTACATCCTACCAACTAAGAATGCTTTTATATTTGAACGACAGAAAAAAAACTTAGAAAATAATATTTTGTGGCACGTGAAAATATGCAATTCAAGTTTTAGTGTCTATAAATAAAGGTTTGTTGGTATAGTCACATTCATCCTTTACATTTTTTTCTATGACGACTTTCACACTGCAATGACAGAGTTGAGCATTTGGGACAGAGACTGCTCTGCAATACCTATAAGACCTTCCAGATCAAGCTTGTCCAACATATGGCTGATGGGCCTTATGCCTCCCAGGACAGCTTTGCATACAGCCCAACATATATTTGTTTTCTGTGACTTTTCCCAGATCATCAGCTATCATTAGTTTTAGTGTATTTTATGTGTGGTGCAAGACAACTCTTCTTCCAATGTGGCCCGGGGAAGCCGAAAGATCGGACGCCCCTGTTTTAGATAAAATATGGTGTTCTGATTCAAACCCTACCTAAAAGTGAAGATGTGAAATTGTGGGGACTCTTCATGTCTTTTTTATAACAAACTATCTAAATAAGCCTTAAAGTTGTGTAAATGTAAGGCAAAATTATTTTTAGATTGAAAGTGTTCAGTATCCAGAGGTTCCAAAGAGACATGACATCATCTTGAATTGAAAAGAATAAAGGGTATCATTTGCAGGGATAAACTAGAAAGATTCCCTTCAAGCTCAGTGAATGGGTAAAAGACAGCAAAATCTCTTATGTAGGAAATGTATTGCATAAATAATAGAAATAAAAAGTTAAAGATAATCCATTATTCAGTCTAGAATGATGGATAATTAGTTTAAGAATCTCCTCCTGTTAAATTATCAAATCTTTATACCCTATGTATTAGAAGCTGAACATAAGTACACATTTTTTAAAAACTCATGAAAATGTATTAACAACAGTAAATTACAATGCAAAGAACTGGTGCTGATATCAGGGGCATAGTGTTTAAAAAAAAAATTGCCCTGAACAATACTGGGAAATTGTATTTTATAAAATGTCATATATCCTGCGGCGACAATCAAAAACACAATAAAACCTTTGTAATGATTGCTCTCATTTTCAGTTTTTCTGGAGTCCATTTAAACAGAACTCATTAATACTAAAAAATGCATTTTAAAATGCACTGATTTAAAATTTGCATTGTCCATAACCAAGTATGCCCAGTAAGTTTCATTGTAATATAATAATATTTCTAAAATCATTATATTTTTAAGATACAGCAACTTTGGGCAGTAGTTTCCAAGCTTGACATACACTCTCCCTTGATGGAATCTATTGCTACATTCAAGTTATTATCCACATCTTTTGTTAACACCTTAATGCTCTGCAAATGTTGCTACATTATTCTCATGTAGAAAGAAAACATATCTTCCCTAGTGACAGGAAGGTAAGAGCATGTTGTTACATATTTTGCTGAAACGAACTAATCCAATTTGGTTTGAAAAGAACAATAAATTCATTTTATTAGTTGTCAATGAATAGATGTGGACAAACATTATTTCTACACAGCTTGGCTACCAGAATATCAGGAAACAAATCTAAGACAAAAATCTGCCCCCTAGATATTAAATAGACATTAGGAAGCAGCCACAGAGTTCACATAACCTGTGTTGTAAGTTCCATTATGATAACAGGGTGTGTGTGTGTGTGTGTGTGTGTGTGTGTGTGTGTGTGTGTAAGGCTCTATTTTTGTTAGGTTTAGGTTCACAGTAAAATTGAGAAGTGCATAGATATCCTATATATCTCCTGCACCCACACAGGCACACTTTCCAGTTTTATCAACAGTTCTTGCCACAGCGGTACATTTGTTATAACTGATGAAGCTACTAATGAAGAACTGATGAAGAAGAAGGTGTTCTTCCTTCTATGGGTTTGCGAAAATGTATGATATATATCTATCATTGTAATATCATTCAGAATATTTTCAATGCCCTAAAATCCTATGTGTTTTATCTATTCATCTCTCCCTCATCCTAACTTCTGGCAAAAACTAATGATTTTTTGCTGTCTTCAAAGTTTTGCCTTTTCCAAAATGTCATATAACGGAATCAAACAGTATGTAATGTTTTCAAATTTACTATTTCATTTAGTAAGATACATTACAGTTTCCCCAATGTCTTTTAATGGCTTTATAGTTCATTTTGTTTGGCACTTAATATAATATTCCATCATCTGAATGTACCAGTTTATTTATCCATTAACCTACTGAAGTTCATCTAGGTTGCTTCTAACTTTTTACAGTTATGAATAAACGACTATAAATGTACATCTGTAGGTTTCTGCATGGACACAAGTTTTCAACTCTTTTGCGAAAATTCCAAAGTATGTGATAGGCATGTGATTGCTGGTTTATATGGTAAGTTTCTTTCTATTTTTTTTCTTTTTTTTTTTTGCGATGGAGTCTTGCTCTACCACCCAGCCTGGAGGGCAGCGGCATGATCTCGGCTCACAACAGGCTCCTCCTCCCCAGTTCAAGCGATTCTCCTGCCTCCGCCTCCTGAGTAGCTAGGATTACAGGTACCTGCCACTATTACTGTTGAATTTGTGTAATTTTAGTAGAAATGGGTTTTCACCATTTGACCAGGCTGGTCTCAAACTCCTGACATTGTGATCCACCTGCCTTGGTCTCCCAAAGTGCTGGGATTACAGGCGTGAGCCACCGTACCTGGCCGAGTATGTTTAAGTTACTAAGAAACCATTACATTGTCTTCTGTAATGGTTACAAAATGTCCCAAGGTGACAGAATTATTGGCATTCTCACCAGCAATGAGAGTTCCTGTTGCTCCACATCTTCACCAGTACTTGATGCTCAGTGTTCTAGATTTTGGCCATTCTAAGTGTGCAATGGCATCTCATTGTTTTTCTTTCCATTATCCTGAAAATAAATGATGCAGAACACCTTTGCATATGCTTATTTGCCATCTGTATATCTTATTTGGTGAAGTATTTGTTAAGGTCTTTGGGGGGTTTTTTTAGTTTTATTCCTATATAATTGAAAAATAAAATTTTTATACATTTGGAGAATAAAACATGATATTTTAACCTATGTGTAGATTGTGAAATAATTACTACAATCAAGCTAGTCACTATATGCATCAGCTCACACAGTTATCTCTTTTGTTGTTTTGTTGTTTGTGTTTGTGTGACAATAACACTTAAGATCTACTCTGTTTGCAAATTTCAAGTATGCAATACAGTATTACCAACTATAGTCTCCATACTGTACATTAGACCACCAGAAGATCTGATTTTCCCCACCCCTCAGTCCCTGTTTACCACCATTCTACTTTCTGCTTCCTTCTATGAGTTCAACTCACCAGCATTCTACTCTGCTTTCTTCTATGAGTTCAATATATACATAGGTGACTGAGTTCATGTAACAGTTGCCTTTCTGTGTACGGCTTATTTCACTTGGTATAATGTCCTTCAGGTTCATTCAGGTTGTCTCAAGTGGCAAGGTTTCTCCCTTTTTTCTAAGGCTGAATAAAATCTTTGTGTATGGTGGTAGATGTGTGTGTTGCGGGGACGGGTATGACTGTTACATATTCTTTATCCATTTCTATATTGGTCGACAATTAGGTTGTTTTCATATTTTGGCTATTGTGAATAATACTGCAATATGCATGAGATCACAGATATCTCTTCAAGGTAATGATTTCATACACACACACACACACACACACACACACACACGCATACACACACACACACACACAAAATTTCCCCACAAGTGGGAGATAATGATTACACACACACACACACACATAAAAAATTTCCCCACAAATGGGGAAATAATGGCTTCTTCAATAGGTAGTGTTGGAAAAACTGGATATAAATTGGACCGTTACATCATACACAAAAATCAAATCAAAGTAGTTAAAGCTTTAAATGTAAGGCCTGAAATAGCAAAACTATTAGAGCACAGATATAAAGCTTCTTGACATTGGTCTGGACAATGATTTTTTTAGACATGGCTGCGAAATACATGCAATAAAAGCAAAGACAGACAACTAAAAAGCTTTTGCACAACAAAGGAAACAATCAATAGATTTAAAATATACCCTACAGAATGGAAGAAAATATTTTCACACCATATTCTTGAGTTGGCCCATTTTTTAATTGGGTTGCTTGTTTCCTCATTGCTAAGTTTTAATAGTTTTTTGCATATTTCAGATAATGATCCTTCCTAGCAGTCCTTCCTCATATATATTTTGCAAATATTTTCTCTGAGTATATGGCTTTTTTCTTCTCTTCAGTTTCTTTTGCAAAGCAGATATTTTCTATTTTAATAAAGTTCAGCTTATCAGTTATTTCATTCATGGATCATGTCTTTGGTGTTGGACCTAAAAATTCATCTCCAAACCCAAGTTTAAGTACATTTTATCCTATCTTCTAGGAGTTTTGTAATTTTGCATTTTATGTTTAGATCTATGATTCGTTTAATTTTTATGAAAGGTGAAAGATCTGTCTATATTTACATTTTTTTTTTTTTGAGACGGAGTTTCACTCTTGTTACCCAGGCTGGAGTGCAATGGCGCGATCTCGGCTCACCGCAACTTCCGCCTCCTGGGTTCAGGCAAGTCTTCTGCCTCAGCCTCCTGAGTAGCTGGGATTACAGGCACGCGCCACCATGCCCAGCTAATTTTTTGTATTTTTAGTAGAGACGGGGTTTCACCATGTTGACCAGGATGGTCTCGATCTGTTGACCTCGTGATCCACTGCCTCAGCCTCCCAAAGTGCTGGGATTACAGGCGTTATATTTACATTTTTAAAGGTAGATGACCAGTTGTTCTATCATTTTATGTTGAAAAGACTCTCTTTGCTCCATTGTATGGTCTTTGCCTCTTTGTAAAAATTCAGTTGACTATATTTATAAGGGTAAATTTCTGAACTTGTATTCTATTCCCTTTATCTAGTTGCCCATTCTTTGGTCAATATCACACTGTCTTAATTACTGTACTTTTTATTGTAAGTCTTGAAGTCAAGTAGTGTCAGTCCTCCAATTTGGTCTCTTCTTCTACACTGTATTACCATATATGTCTCTAATTGGTTCTGTCCCTCTATAGAACTCTAACAAAATAGGTAATACAATTATAGAGGACACACACACACACACACGTTTATTAAGGAGTATTAAACTCACAGGATAACAAGGTCCCACAATAGACCATCTGAAAGCTGAGGAACAAGGAAGCCAGTTCGAGTCCCAAAGCTGAAGAACTTGGAGTCTAATGTTTGAGAGCAGGAAGCATTCAGCATAAGAGACAGATTTAGGCTTGGAGACTAAGCCATCTAGCCTTTTCATATTCTTTCTAGTGCTTTATATTCACAAACAGCTGATTAGATGGTTCCCACCCAGGTTAATGGTGGGTCAGCCTTTCCCAGCCCACTGACTCAAATGTCAATTTCCTTTGGCAACACCCTCGCAGACACACTGAGGATCAATACTTTGTATCTTTCAATCCAATAAAGCTGATGCTTAGTATTAACCACCACATCTACTTTAGGACTTTTGTCTTTTTTTATGAACTTTAGAATCCATTTGTTGATATCCACAAATTAACTTGCTGTTATTTTGATTGGAACTTTGTTAAAACTATAAAGTTAGGGTGGGACATGGTGGCTCACGCCTATAATCCCAGCACTTTGGGAGGCCAAGGCAGGTGGATCACGAGGTCAAGATATCGAGACCATCCTGGTCAATATGGTGAAACCCCGTCTCTACTAAAAATACAAAAATTAGTTGGGCATGGTGGTGCATGCCTGTAGTCCCAGCTAATTGGGAGGCTGAGGCAGAAGAATTGCTTGAACCCAGGAGGCAGAGGCTGCAGCGAGCTGAGATCGCGCCATTGCACTAGAGCCTGGGTAACAAGAGTGAAACTCTGTCTAAAAAAAAAAAAAAAAAAACTATGAAGTTGGGAATAACTGACATTTAACAATATTGAGTCTTCTATTCCATGGACTTGACATGGAATATCTCTTCATTTATTTAATTATTCCTTGATTTCTCCTATCAGTATTTTGTATGGTTCCTCGTGTAAGTTTTACTCATATTTGGTTAGATTTATAGCTATTTCATTGTAAACGATTATGTTTTTAATTTCAGATTTTACTTGTTCATTGCTAGTATATAGGAAAGTGACTTACCTTTATATATTTGCTTTGTATTCTGTGATCTTGCCATAATTTTGCTATAATCACTTATCAGCTCCAAGAGTATCTCTGACTTTTTGATTTTCTACATAGATGATAATTACCATTATGCTAATAAAAGACACAATGTTGACTTAAATAATTGAGAAAACATAACATGTTTTTCACAAGACAACAATTCATTTCTTTCATTTAGTTTTGAGAAGGGATCTTGCTCTATTCCCCAAGCTGGAGTACAGTGGCACAATTATAGCTCATCGAAGCCTGAAATGTCTGGGCTTAAGAAATCCTTCCCCTCAGCTTCCCTAGCAGCTGCGAATACAGGAGCACAACACTGTACCTGGCAGAGAGCTCAATTCTTTAACATGTCATTTCCCCTTACTAAATTTATCAGTGTGATGCATTTCCAATTAAAAAATGCCATGTGTTTTCTTCCTGGAAATTATATAAAGTTGGTATGAAAATAAATTAATAAAAAAAGACTGTCAGAATTCTGGGGGAAAGAGCAATATGGGAGGCTAATTATATCAAGTATTTAAAATATTATAAAATCTCTAAAGTCAAAGCTTTATGATATTGACATGTGGTAGAGAAACTGACCAAAGCTTGTGTTTGAATAGGAAATCAAGAAATAAAGTCATATGGTTATAGAAATTTAATAAACAATATAGGTATTATCTCAAGTGATGGGGGCATTTTGGATTATATAATAAATGACATTAAGCTTCAAAATCAACTCAATCATTATAAAAAATTAACCAGATTATATAAAAATAGTAAAGAAAAATGTTATTACACTCTACTTAATTTTTGGCTAACAGTTATGCTTAGTAATATTTGAGTACATGAATCTACTTTTCCAACTGTAAATTACTTGAGATCTAAATACAGACTATTTTTCTAATTTTAGGATAGCTTCCAAATTGAGATGTGCTATATTCCAATGTGTATTCCAATACACATTGAATGTCTAAGTATGAAAAGAACTATAAAAATTTTGTTAATATTTTTTTAATTGATTAAAAGCTGAAATGCTAATATTTTAAGTTTATTGGTTTAAATAACATATATTAATAATGTTAATTTTACCTGGTTTTACTTTTATTAATTATGCCACTAAAATGTTAAATACATATGGTCTTTATTATATTTTTACTGCACATCACAACTTTATTTAAAAATAAGCCATAACATTAATGATAACCCTTATCACACTTCCCATGTTTTAATTGATGAGCTATACATTTTGCCAATGAAAGCTAATTTCCAATATTGCTCTGTTATGAAAGATATCAGTGTTGATCAAGATAAATGTAGCCAAAGTATAGATAGTAACTATCAGTAACATTTGGCTTTGAAGTCTTTGGATTAAATGCTAGCTGGTCACCTCTGTATTAGAATTTGCAATTAGCACCTCACTTTTTCTAGAACGTCGCTTAAATGAGCACATATCTTTGTACAATTATATTCCTGTAGAAATACTTCAAGTAATTTATAGATATTGTAACTTCTATAGCCCCACTTCAAGCGCTGGGATTTAATGTGATGAACACTGGCAATAAAATTTTTTATATGTGTTCTAGTCTGTTCTCACATTGCTCAAAGAAAAGTATCTGAGACTAGGTAATTTATAAAGGAAAGGCGTTTAATTGGATCATGGTTCCACAAGCTTTACAGGAAGCATGACAGCTTTAGCTCTGCTTCTGGAGAGGATTCAGGAAACTTACAACCTTGGTGAAAAGCAAAGAAAAGCAAGGCACGTCATATAGCTGGAGGAAGAGGCATATAGAAAAGGTGGAAAGTAGTGTTACATGCTTTTAAACAGCTTGATCTCACAATAACTTGCACACTCACTATTATGAGAGCAGCGCAAAGCAGATGGTGCTAAGGCATGAGCAACCACACCCATCATTCAGTCACATCTCACCAATCCTCATCCCAGGCTTTATGAATTACAATTCAATATCAGATTTAGGGAGACACACAGACACAGTTTAGTATCCATGTTTACAGGTATCATGCTGTATCTAGAAAACTACATAGTGTCTGCTCAAAACCTTCTTGATCTGATAAACAATAACAGAAATGTTTCAAGATTAAAAAAATGATATACAAAATCAGTAGCAATTCTACATACCATCAACATAAAAGCTGAGATCCAATTCAAAAGTGCAATATTATTCACAATATCCACAAAGAAGAAATACTTAGGAATACAGCTAACCAGGAAGTTAGAGAGAATGACAAACACTGCCGAGAATAATGAGAGATGACACAAATGAGAAAACAGTCCATGCTCATGAATAGAATCAATAGTGTTAAAATGGACATAACTGCCCCAAACAATTTATAGTTTTAATGTTATTACTATCAAACTACCAATGGCATGGCATCCCTCACAGAATTAGAAAACAAAAACTATATTAAAATTTGCATGGAACCAAAAAAGAGCCCAAATGCCCAGGGCAAGCCTAAGGGAAAAATCAAAGCTGGAGGCACCACATTACCTGACTTTATACCTACTAAAAGGCTACAATATCTAAAATTTCAAGAAACTGGTTCTAAAGCACATAGACCAACAGAACAGAATAGAGAGCCAAGGAATGATGTTGGACACCTAGAACTACTTGATGTTCAACAAAGTCAACAAGCAATGGGGAAAAGGCTCCCTATTCAATAAATGGTGTGAGGATAACTGGCTAAACATATGCAGAATATTTAAACTGGACCCCTTCCTCATATGACATAAAAAAAAAAAAAACTCAAGATATATGAAAGACTTAATGTAAAACTTAAAACCATGAAAAGCTTGGCAAATAATCTAGGAAATACCATTCTGGACATAGGACTAGGCAGATACTTAATGATGACGATGCCAAAAGCAATAGCAACAACAACAAAAAAAAACAAAGAGAAGAAAAAAAAAAGACAAATGGGATCTAAACGAAAGTGCTTCTGCATAGCAAAGGAAATTATCAACAGAATAACTTGACAACCTACAGAATGCTTCCGTTCTGATAACTATGCATCTGACAAAGGTCTAATATACAGGCTCTATAAGAAACTTACAAGCAAAAAAATTACCTCATTAAAATGTGGGCAAAGAACGGGAACAGAAACTTTCAAAAGAAGGCATAATGCACAGACAGTACCTCTCCCAGGACCTGTCAAATTGTAGATACTAAATATAATTATCGTTTTCTCCATACGTATCATCAGCATCAATGCCATCACAAGTTAAAGAAAAATATACATGGAAATGCAAAAGAAAGAGTATCAGCCCCTGACACTATAAAAGAGACAGAGAAAATAAGATCAAAGAAAATGACCATGAGAGAAAAATCTACTTGGTAAGATGGATGTGTAGTTAATCAACTACAATAGCACACTGACAACAGAGACATTTACAAAGTGCTACAGAAAAGAAGCAAAAAAAGAAAGGTCTTATTTTTGCCTTCAAAAACAAGGTAAAACTCTTCAACAGTGCCATGATAAATAACTTGCAATGTATGTAAGCTCAGAAAGCCATTAAAAAAATTGGCAGGAAAACGGTATTACTGAATTTGTCATCATACAGAGCATTAAGATGATGGTGAGTAGAATTAATTGCAGAATCGTGTTTCCACAAGGAAAATATATCAGTGAAGAGGTTGTTGCAACGTTCTAAAAGAAAGAAAAGAAAAAAATCATTTGGTGTTGGGAAAAAGGAAAAATTGGTAATTTATCAGAAGATATTCAGAATCAATTTTGACTTGGTGTTCCAATTCCTTTCCTTTGTAAGGTCAGCCAAAGAGAGGTGCTTTCCTGGCATAGGGCATACCCAAACAGTCTGAAGGGACTTGGGGCATTTAAGTGTTATGGAAAAAGCTCCTGACTTCAGTGTCAGGTATACAGAAACTGTATAATATTAGAAATTGCACCATAAGTGGAAGCCATGTTATAAAAATGAGAGAGGAAGAGTAAGGGAGAGAAGGAATATATGAATATATTCCTCATATATGAGGAATATATGAACGTAAGTAATAAACATTTCATAAAAATAGATAAAATATCTAACACATATGAATACATATAAGGAAGACATATTTCTAGTGGATTGCAAATGCCTTATTATCAAAATTCATTTTATTTACTTTTGTAATTTCTGCCTTTGATAAATACTGACCAGAGGAGTTGGAACCAGTATTATAGACACTGAATAATTACATAGTGGGTTGCATATAATTAAAATAAACTCGCTTTGGACTTAGAATAAATATGGCTTAAGAGCTTTTTATTTAATTATAGGTTGTTCATTTATTTAATTTACCTTATTTCAAGAAGGCACCTGAGAGTAATGAGTGGCCTTCTCATTGTGAAGACAGTGGAAGGCTGAATTTAAGTAAGTTAAAAAATTAATCCTGGTAATCACAAAAACAGCCAAATGATAGTTAGTTTTTAAACACTATGCCACAAAATTACCACCATTTAAGCTTCTTTGTTTTATGGATTTCTAATAACTATGAAGAAAAATGTACACATCTACAAAGTGGTCAGAACATAACTGAGTTTACTGTATATATATAAGCATATAACATAATCCCAAATATCAAGAAGAATAAAATATTTATTATGACTGAGTTTATCTTTCCTTTGAAATGTAACGGGCATCATATCTTGTTATAGGAAACTGAAAATAATTCCTGAACATATTAATGTTATTTATTTTTTCGATTTTTTTATTATTAAGTTCTAGGGTACATGTGCAGATTGTACAGAATTATTACGTAGCTGTATATATATGCCATGGTGGTTTACTGCATCCATCCCCTCATCATCTACCTTGGGTATTTCTCCTAATGTCATCCCTCTCCAATCCTCCTACCCCCTCATCCCTCACCTACCTCTCTCACCCCCAACAGGCCTCCAGTGTGTGATGTTCCCCTCCTTGTGTCCATGTGTTCTCATTGTCCATGCTACCTGACTTCAAACTATACTACAAGGCTACAGTCATCAAAACAGCATGGTACTGGTACCAAAACAGAGATCTAGACTAATGGAACAGAACAGAAACCTCAGAAGTAATGCCACACATCAACAACCATCTGATCTTTGACAAACCTGACAAAACCAAGCAACGAAGAAAGGATTCCCTGTTTAATAAATGGTTTTGAGAAAACTGGCTAGCCATGTGCAGAAAGCTGAAACTGGACCCTTTCCTTACACCTTATACAAAAATTAACTCCAGATGGATTAAGGACTTAAATATAAGAACTAACACCATAAAAACCCTAGAAGAAAACCTAGGCAGAGCCTCCACCCAAGCAGTTGGAGTCAACCAGATGTGTCCCAGGGGACCCCAGGGGCACAGGGGTAGGGTCGCCCTCTTGTCACCCCTGCCAGACCCTGGACACCATGTATCCCCCAAATCCTTATGGATGCGGGGTTGCCCTGGGGAGCGGCTGAGGCCTAGGACCTGGGGAAAGGAGGATCCTATATTCAGCTGCAGCCCCAGGTCAACTCCGTGGAGGACGGGCCGATCTCCTCACCCAGAAACCCGAGCAGGGCACCTTGGAAGGCAGACTCCAAAGGCAGAACCTCTACCAGACAAGTTAGTCATGGCTTGGAATGAGGGAGTCCTGAAACCAATGTTCATTTTAATCAGCCTCTCTTTTCATATTTAAAATTATTTTATTGGAAATGGTCCAAGATGGTGAATAGCAACAGTTCTGAAGTACAGTTCCCAGCGAGAATGCAGAGGGTGAGTGATCACTGCATTTCCAAACAAGTTTTTACTGCCTATAGACCAGGAGATTCCCAGATGAAAAAGCACCACGAGTCTCCAGCATGGCTGTTTCAGCCAGTGCAGTGGGTCTCCTCACAAAAACTCACACAAATCTGGCTGGCCATTTCAATTGATGCCTGGAATACCTGGGAGACAGAGCTGCCCATTCAACTGAAAAAAAGGGGGCTGAAACAGGGATCCAGGTGATCTGGCTCAGCAGGTCCTAGCCCCACAAAGACCAGCAATCTGAAATGCTCTAGATTGAGAGTTTCAGAGCAAGCCCAGCGGGATCCAGGACGGTACAGCTCTGTGGGGGTAAGGGTGTCCGCCATTACCAAGGGAGCCCACAACTACCAAGGCAGTCTGGTATTACTGAGGCTGTCCACCATTACAGAGGCAGTCCACCATTACTGACACAGATCGCCATTACCAAGGCAGTTCTAACTATACCTCTGTAGACAAAACCACAAGGAAGTTCACACAGCAGCTGGGCAGAGCCCACAGCAGCTCAGCAAAACTTCTGCTAGCTAACTGTGACTAGGCCACCTCCTCACTGGGCAGGGTGTCTCTGAATAAAGGGAAAAGCACACCAGGAACTTATAAATAAACCTCCACCTTCCCAGGACAGAGCACCTGGGAAAAATAGGTGGTCATGAGTTCTGTTGCAGCAGACTTAATTGTACATGCTCAGTAGCTCACAGTTCAGCACTTGAGCTCCTGTAAGGGACAGACTGTCTCCTCAAGCAGCTCCCTGACCCCTGTATATCCAAAGAGACACCTCATAAAGGACAGCGCAGAGTGACATCTGGTGGGTTATCTGTCTGGGACAAAGATAACACAAGAAGAAAATGGCAGCAACCCTCTCTGTTCTGTAGCTGCTGCAGGTGATACCCAGGCAAACAGGGTTTAGAGTGAACCTCCAGCAGAGGGACCTGACTATTAGAAGGAAAACTAAAAAACAGAAAGAAATAACTTCTTCTTCAACAAAAACAACATTCACTCAGAGACCCCATCCGAGAGTCACCAACTACAAAGACCACAGGTAGATAAACACACAAAGATGGGAAGAAACTAGAAGAAAAAAGGATGAAAACACCCAAAACCAGAATGCCTCTCCTCCATGGGATCACAACACCTCACCAGCAAGGGAACAAGGCTGGATAGAGAAGGAGTCAGATGAACTGACAGAAACAGGCTTCAGAAGGTGGGTAATAACAAATTTCTCCGAGTTAAAAGAACACATTCTAACCCAATGTAAAGAAACTAAGAACCTTGAAAAAAGGCTTGATGAAATGTTAATGAGAATAAACAGCTTAGAGAAGAATATAAATGAATTGGTGGAGCTGAAAAACACAAAACAAGAACTTTGCGAAGCATACACAAGTTTCAATAGCTGAATCAAACAAGCAGAATAAAGGATATCAGAGATTGAAGATCAACTCACTGAAATAAAACAAGAAGGCAAGGTGAGAGAAAAAAGAGTGAAAAGAAATGAACAAAGCCTCCAAGAAATGTGAGATTCTGTGAAAAGACCTAATCTACCTTTGATAGGCATACCTGAATGCAACAGAGAGAATGAATCCAAGTTGGAAAACATTCTTCAGGATATTATCCAGGAGAACATCACCAACCTAGCAAGGCAGGACAATATTCAAGTACAGGAAATACAGAGAACACCACAAAGATATTCCTCAACAAGAGCAACCCCAAAGCACATAATGATCAGATTCACCAGGGTTGAAATGAAGGAAAAAATGCTGAAGGAAGTCAGAGAGAAAGGTCAGGTTACCTACAAATAGAAGCCCAACAGACTGACAGCAGATCTCTCAACCAAAACCCTACAAGCCAGAATAGAGTGGGGGCCAATATTCCACATCCTTAAAGAAAAGATCTTGCAAACTAGAATTTGATACCAAGCCAAACTAAGCTTCATAAGTGAAGGAGAAATAAAACCCTTTACAGACAATCAATTGCTGAGAGATTTCATCATGACCAGGCCTGCCTTACAAGAGCTCCTGAAAGAAGCACTAAACATAGAAAGGAAGAACCAGTACCAGCCACTCCAAAAATGTACCAGATGGTACAGATCATTGACACAATGAAGAAACTCTGTCAACTAATGGACAAAACAACCAGCTAGCTTCAAAATGGCAGGATCAAATTTACATATAACAATATTAACCTTATATGTAAATGGGCTAAATGTCCCAATCAAAAGACACAGACTGGCAAATTGGATAAAAATTCAAAACCCATCAGTGTGCTGTATCCAGGAAACACATCTGACATGCAAGGACATACATAGGCTCAAAATAAAGGGTTGTACAAGATTTACCAAGCAAATGGAGAACACAAAAAAGCAGGAGTTGTAATCCTAGTCTCTGATAAAATAGACTTTAAACCAACAAATATCAAAAGAGACAAAAAAAGGCATTACATAATGGTAAAAAGATCAATGCAACAAAAAGAGCTAACGATCCTAGATATATATGCACCCAATACAGGAGCATCCAGATACATAAAGCAAGTTAGTTCTTAATGACCTACAAAAAGACTTAGACTCCCACACAATAATAGTGGGAGACTTTAACACTCCACTGTCAATATTAGACAGATCAACCAGACAGAAAATTAACAAGGATATCCAGGACTTGAACCCAGATCTGGATGAAGCAAACCTAATAGACATCTACAGAACTCTCCACCCCAAATCCACAGAATATACATTATTCTCAGCACCACATCACATTTACTCTAAAACTGACTATATAATTGGAAGTAAATCACTCCTCAGCAAATGCAATAAAAGGAAATCATACAAACAGTCTCTCAGAATTCAGAAACTAACTCAGAACTGCACAGCTTCATGGAACTGAACAACTGGCTCTTGAATATTGACTGGATAAATAATGAAATGAAGGCAGAAATAAAGATGTTCTTTGAAACCAATGAGAACAAAGATACAATGTACCAGAATCTCTGGTACACATTTAAAGCAGTGTCTAGAGGAAAATTTATAGCAATAAATGTCCACATGAGAAGCAAGGAAAGAGCTAAAATCGACCCCCTATCATCAAAATTGAAAGAGCTAGAGGAGCAAGATAAAAAACAAACAAACAAACTCAAAACCTAGCAGAAGACAAGAAATAACTAAGATCAGAGCAGAACTGAAGGGACAGAAACACAAAAAACCCTTCAAAAAAACCAATAAATCCAGGAGCTGGTTTTTTGAAAAGATCAACAAAATAGACAGACCACTAGCCAGATTAATAAAAAAGAAAAGAAAGAAGAATCAAACAGATGCAAAAAACAATGATAAAGGGGATATCATCACCAATTCCACAAAAATACAAACCACCATCAGAGATTACTACAAATAACTTTATGCACATAAACCAGCAAACCTGAAAGAAATGGATAATTTTATGGACACTTGCACCCTCTCAAGCCCAAACCAGGAAGAAGTCAAAACCTGAATAGATCAATAAAAAGAATGGAAGTTGAGGCAGCAATTAATAGCCTATCAACCAAAAGAAGCCCAGGTCCCGATGGGCGTACAGCTGAATTATACTCAACACACAAAGAGGAGCTGGTAACACTCCTTCTGAAACTATTTCAAACAAGGAAATCCTTCCCAAATCATTTTATGAGATCAACATCATCCTGATACCAAAAACCAGCAGAGGCTCAAAAAGAAAAGAAAACTTCAGGCCAATATCCGTGATGAATATAGATGCAAAAATCTTCAACAAAACACTGGCAAACCAATTACAACAGCACATCAAAAAGCTTATCCATCATGATCAAGTAGGCTTCATCCTGAGGATGCAAGGTTGGTTCAACATAAGCAAGTCTATAAACATAATTCACCACATAAACAGAACTAAAGACAAAAACCATGTGATTATCTCAATAGATGCAGAGAAGGCCTTTGACAAAATTCAACAGCACTTTATGCTAAAAGCTTTCAATAAACTAGGTATTGACAAAACGTACATCAAAATAATAAAAGCTATTTATAACAAACCCACAACGAATAACATACTGAATGGGCAAAAACTGGAAGCATTCCCTTTGAAATGTGGCACTAGTCAAGGATGCCCTCTCTCACCACTCCTTTTCAATATAATATTGGAAGTTCTAGCCTGAGGAATCAGACAAGAAAAACAAATAAACAGTATTCAATTAGAAAAGGAGGAAGTCAAATTGTCTCTATTTGCAGATGACATGATTGTATATTTAGAAGACCCCATTGTCCCAGTCCAAAATCTCCTGAAACTGATAAACAACTTCAGCAAAGTTTCAGGATACAAAATCAATGTGCAAAAATCACAAGCATTCCTAAACACCAATAACAGACTTAAAGAGAGCCAAATCAAGAAGAAACTGTCATTCACAATTGATACAAAGAGAATAAAATACCTAGGAATACAACTAACAAAGAATGTAAAGGATCTCTTCAAGGAGAACTACAAAACACTGCTCAACGAAATAAGAGAGGATACAAACAGATAAAAAAAATATTCCATGGTCATGGTTAGGAAGAATCAATATCATAAAAATGGCCATACTGCCCAGAGTTATTTATAGATTGAATGTTATCCCCATCAAGCTACCAATGACCTTCTTCACAGAACTGGAAAACAAAATCACCTTAAACCTCATATGGAACCAAAAGAGAACTGGCATAGCCAAGACAATTCTAAGCAAAAAGAACAAAGCTGGAGGCATCACACTACCTGAATTCAAACTATACTACAAGGCTACAGTAATCAAAACAGCATGCTACCGGTACCAAAACAGAGATATAGACCTATGGAACAGAACAGAGGCCTCAGAAGCAACACCAGACATCTACAACCATCTGATCTTTGACAAACCTGACAAAAACAAGTAATGGGGAAAGGATTCCCTGTTTAATAAATGGTGTTGGGAAAACTGGCCAGCCATGTGCAGAAAGCAGAAGCTGGACCACTTCCTGACACCTTACACTAAAATTAACTCCAGATGGATTAAAGACTTAAACATAAGACCTAACACCATAAAAACCCTAGAAGAAAACCTAGGCAAAGTAGTTCAGGACATAGGCATAAGCAAAGACTTCATGACTAAAACACCAAAAGCATTGGCAACAAAAGCCAAAACTGACAAATGGGATCTAACTAAACTCCAGAGCTTCTGCACAGCAAAAGAAACAATCATTAGAGTGAACCAGCAACCAACAGAATGAGAAAAATTTTTGCAATCTACCCATAAGACAAAGGGCTAATATCCAGAATCTACAAAGAACTAAAATGGATTTACAGGAAAAAAACAAACAAACCCATTAAAAAGTGGGTGAAGAATATGAACAGACATTTTTCAAAAGAAGACATATATGAGGCCAACAAACATATGAAAAAATGCTCATCATCACTGGTCATTAGAGAAATGCAAGTCAAAACCACACTGAGATACCATCTCATGCCAGTTAGAATGGCGATCATTAAAAAATCAGGTGACAACAGATGCTGGAGAGGATGTGGAGAAACAGGAACACTTTTACACTGTTGCTAGGAGTGTAAATTAGCTCAACCATTGTGGAAGACAGTGTGGTGATTCCTCAAGGACATAGAAATAGAAATTCCATTTGACCCAGCAATCCCATTACTTTATATCTAAAGGATTATAAATTATTCTATTATAAAGATACATGCACATGTATGTTCATTGGGGTACTGTTTACAATAGCAAAGACCTGGAACCAACCCAGATGCCCACTGATGATAGACTGGACAAAGAAAATGTGGCACATATACACCATGGAATACTATGCAGCCGTTAAAAATGTTTGCATCCTTTGTAGGTTTATGGATGAACCTGGAAACCATCATTCTCAACAAACTGTCACAAGAACAAAAAGTCAGGCACTACATGTTCTCACTCATAAGCGGGTGTTGAACAATGAGAACACATGGACACAGGAAGGGGAGCATCACACACTGGGGTCTGTTGAGGGGTACTAGGGGAGGGATAGCTGGCGGTAGGGAGTTGGGGAGGGATAACATGGGAAGAAATGTCAGACATAGCTGATGCGGATAGAGGTAGCAAACTACATTGCCATGTATGTACCTATGCACCAATCCTGCATGTTCTGCTCATGTACCCCAGAACCTAATTGTGCAATTATACACACACACACACACACACACACGCATATATATATATATATATATATATATATATACACATATATATATGAAAACCTAGGAAATATCATTTAGGACATAGGTATAGGCAAGAAATTCATGAATATAACACGAAATAGAATGGCAACAAAAGCCAAAATAGACAAATGGGATCTAATTAAACTTAAGAACTTCTGCACAGCAAAAGAACGTATCATTAGAGTGTACCAGTAACCAACAGGAGAAAATTTTTGTAATCCACCCATCTGACAAAGTGCTAGTATCCAGAATCTACAAAGAAGTTAAACAAATTTACAAGAAAAAAACAAACCCATTCAAAAGTCGCTGAAGGACAGAACAGACACTTCTCAAAAGAAGACATTTTTGCAGCCAACAAACATATGAAAAAATGCTCATTATCACGGGTTGTTAGAGAAATGCAATTCAAAACCACATTGAGATACCATCTCATGCCAGTTAGAATGGTGATCATTAAAAAATCTGGAGACAACAGATACTAGAGAGGATGTGGAGAAATAGGAATGCTTTTACACTGTTGGTAGGAGTGTAAATTAGTTCAACCATTGTGGAAGACAGTGTGGTGATCTAGAAATAGAAATACCATGACCCTGCAATCCCATTACTGGGTATATACCCAAAGGATTATAAATCATTCTGTTATAAAGACACATGCACACATGTTCACTGAGGCACTATTTACAACAGCAAAGACCTGGAACCAACCCAAATGCCCATCAGTGATAGACTGGAGAAAGAAAATGTGGCACATATACATAATGGCATACTATGCTGCCATAAAAAAGATGATTTCGTGTTCTTTGCAGGGACACAGATGAAGCTGGAAAGCATCATTCTCAGTAACCTGACACAAGAACAGAAAACCAAACACCTCATGTTCTCACCCATAAGTGGTTGTTGAACAATTTTTCAATATCAACAAAAATTGTATAAGTTGCCATAGGTTACAATAAAAATAAATTCTACTTTGAAAGTAATATTGCATGTGAGCACTAAATATTCATATATAACAGGATAACAAAAAAAGGCAATAATTTAGGTGAATTAGACTATCTCTGGCAATTGCTTGTCAAGTGCTGAATTCTAACAGGACTTGAAAACACGCTGTGGGATCATATTTTGGAGGACAATCTGTAAAATATTCCATTCTAAATAGAATTTTTTTATATTTAATAGTATTACTGTAGTAAAATTCACATATGTACAATTCAACATGTTTAAGAGTACAATTCAGGGACTTACATAATAGTCACTATATTTTGCAACCTTCAACATCGTCTTATTCTAGAAATTTTTCTTTACTCCAAAATGAAATCTACATCCATTACGGCAGTCACTCCCTATTCTCATCTTCTTCCAGCATAGGACAACTGCTAATTTGCTTTTTGTTCCTATGGCTTTGTCTAATCTGGATATATCATACAAGTGGAGTTATAGAATAAGTGACCTTTTGTGTCTGCCTTCTTGTCATGATTTTTCTAATGTTAATGCTACAGCATTTATTAGAATTTCTTTCCTTTTTATAACTTAGTAATGTTCCATTGAGTGGTATACCACATATTGTTTACCCAATGTTCACCACTTGACATTTGGATAGGTTTCCATCTTTGGCTACTATAAATAGCGCTGCTATAAACATTTTTTCACAAGTTATTTTTTACCACCCATTTTTAGGTATTTTGGGTATATAACCTGAAGGAATTCATTGGCCATCTTGAACGATTATGTTTAACTTACAGAGGACTGCCAAACTGTTTTCAAAAGTGGCTGTGCCATTTTACATTCCTATCAGCATTGCATAAGGTCTAATTTCTCAAAATCTTCAAAAACACTTTTAATTTTCAATTTTTGAAATAATTATAATTATTTCGGGTGGTGAGGAATTTCTTACAGTGGTTTTTATATGCATTTATCCAGTAATTAATGAAGTTAAACATCTTATCATGTACCCATTCATCAAATATATTTGTTCTTAGGAGAAATGTCTACTCAAGATTTTGACAAATTTTCAGTTGTCTTGAAATAGTTTTTAAAAATATATTCTAGATATTAGAACCTTATCAGATATATGATTTACAATTTTTTTTCTCATTTTGTGGGTTGTCTTTTTATTCCACTGATAGTGTCCTTTGATGCACAAAAGTTTTAAATTTGGATCAACTCCAATTTACTTTTTTCATTGTTTTTGCTTTTGGTAGCATATCTAAAATAAATCAGTGCCAAATCCAAGGCACTGAAGATTTATCCCTATATTTTCTTCTATGTATTTTATAGTTTTAGGTCTTATATTTACCTATTTGATCTATTTTGAATTGCATTTTTGCATGGTGTGGGATGAGTGTACAACTTCATTTTTCTAACCAGTTGTGTCAGCATCATTTGTTGAAGAGACTATTCTCCTCCCATTGAGTGATCTTTGTATCATAGTTAAAAATGGAGTTGCCATAGATGAGAGAGTTTATTTCAATTCTATTCCATTGATATAAGTGTTCATCCTTACACCAGTACCATATTATTGTGATTACTGCAGCTTAGTAGTACAGTAAATACTGAAAACAGTACTTTAGAAAGAAGTTTTTATGGGCCCTATTTTCAAGTGGCATACCTACTTCTATCCAGCTCAGTCACAAATCAGTTATTTGACCATATCTTATTGAAAGAGAAACCGGTAAATGTAGTCCAGCTGTGCAGTCATGATGTAAAGGAAATTCGCTTTTAGAGAGCATCTAGTCAATTGTTACCCCATCCATTAATATTAGCCTTTCTTTTTATAAACCCCAAGACGTATAATCCTCCCAAGGCTGCCTAACAGTAAATTAATCAGATAATTCATACTTAGTTTCAATTTTCCATTTCAAGATTCTTTCTTAATAAATTGAAGCCAGTTTTCTAAGCATAAAAAAATGGTAAATATAATTTAATTTTTATTTGGTTCTATTCATTAAAACCGTATTTAAGTCTAGATGACATAAAAGTGAATAATCTCTGAAAAAAAAAAGAAAAAGAAAAAAAGGAAATTATATTTTAAGCTCATTTATAATTCTTCACCAAGATTAATTTTGTAAGAGTAGTCATTATGTAACATCCACACTGGATAGGTAACCACTGAAAGAAAATATACTATTTTAGAGTTACTCCTGTTGCCCCAGAGGTATTGATGCTGATATACTTAAAATACATGCATTAAAAGGTGATGAAAATACTTGTTTTTGAGATTTTATTGGCATCACTTATTCTTGGAAAATTTGGCTGAATCATTTTTGGAAAAAAAATGTTGC
Organism: Cebus imitator; assembly: GCF_001604975.1. Classification (NCBI taxonomy): domain Eukaryota; kingdom Metazoa; phylum Chordata; class Mammalia; order Primates; family Cebidae; genus Cebus; species Cebus imitator. The sequence continues at coordinate 6,557,820 of NW_016107411.1, read as the reverse complement.
CTTATATATCTAATCACAAAATAAATAATTTCTATGGACCATTAGCAAGCTTGTTGGTCATTATAAAATATATAATTTATGTTTTCTGAAAACCAAGAGTTTTTTAATTAACACTCTCTGACACCTACACCTTAATCTTCTGGCATCATTTACATACAATTTATTTAAGCCCCCTGGAATTTAATTGAAAACATAAGGCATTTGCCTTATAGGGGCATGATTTGGTCGGCTGGCAGTCTGTAAATACCTGAAGCTCAGTTGTTGTGGCTGGCTGAGACTCAGCTATCTGTTACAAGAATGTTCTCTTAGGTAACAGCTTGTTATTTATTTATTTATTTATTTTTGAGATGGAGTCTCACTCTGCCACCAGGCTGGAGTGCAGTGGCACACTGTCAGCTCACTACAACCTCCACCTCCCAGCGCTCAAGGGGTTCTCCTGCCTCAGCCTCCCAAGTAGCTGGGACCACAGCTAATTGGCACCATGCCCAGCTAATTTTTGTATTTTTAGTAAAGATGAGGTTTCACCATGTTTTCCAGGATGGTCTCGATCTCCTGACCTCGTGATCCATCTACCTTGGCCTCCCAAAGTGCTGGGATTACAGGCATGAGTCACTGCGCCCGGCCCAGGCTACAGATTGTTTACAAACTAAGTTAGGTTGCAGTTTGCTTTGTAGGGATTCAAAGTATCAAGGCACCTTAGGTAAAACATAATTGAATTTAACAATACAAATATGTTTTATTAAAATCATGTATGTGAAAATCGAAATATCCTGAGATCCAGGCACCTCATATACTGCAGAAAGTAGAATCTCACATCAAATTAAGAAACAAATAAAAAAAGAAAAGTGGAAATGTAAAATGATACAGCAACTATGAGACACAGTACTGACAATCCTCAAAAATTTAAAAGCAAATGTACCATATTATCCAGCAATGCTGCTTCTAAATATACATTCAAAGAATTGAAATCAGGATCTTAAAAAGATATTCACAACTCCATCTGTATTGCAGCACTATTCACAATAGCCAAGATATGGAAACACTTCAAGCATTCATTAATGGATGGATCCAGAAAATCTGTACACACACACACACACACACACACACACACACACACACAATGGAATATTGTTTAGCCTTAGAAAGGAATTCTTGCCATTTGTAACAACATGGGTGAACCCCTTGGACATTATGCTAAGTAAAATAAACCAGTAAGAGAAGGAAAACTATTGCATGATTCCACTTATATGAGGTATCTGTAACAGTAAACTCATAGAAGCAGAGAACACAATCATGGTTGTGAGGGGATGAGGATGGTGGAAGGAATGGGGAGTTGTTCTTTAATGGGTATAGTTTCAGTTATGTTAGATGAATAAATTCTAGTGATCTGCTATATAGCATAGGAACTGTAGTTAACAATAAGGTATGGTGTGTGTCAGAATTTGTTGAGGGTAAGTCTCAAGTTAAGTGTTTTTATTTGCAAAAAAAAAAAAAAAGGAGGAGGAACATAAGGAAACTTTGGGAGGTAATGCATATGTCTATTATCTTGATTGTGGTAATTGTATCACAGATGTTTGCATTTGTCCCAAATCATAAAATTGTATGCAATAAATATGTGCAATTATTTGTCTATTGAATATACCTTAATAAAGCTATTTAGAAAAGGAAATTTATGACTATTGCCTGATAGGTTAAGTCTTATTCGAATGTGGAACTGTTCTAAATCAATTGGGTATTATTTATTTTCAAAATCTATTAAAAACTTGAAATTCTAATAACTTGATATCAAAAGTATTAAATATAACACTTAGGGGAAAATTGATTTTATTATAAAGCTTGAAAAGACTTAAAACTCACAATTGAGTTATATATGCTTTAAAAAGGTGTTTCATTACTGTACCAATTCACTCTTTACTATTTTGAGTGAGTAGACTGGCTAACAGATATGAAGGTGGAGTGAGTTAAAAGAGAGAGAGAGAGAGTTCTACTGTTTTCATTTAATCCTCAGTAAATAATAGGTGCCAAACAAAATATTGGAAACCTGAACCATCAAACAGCATAGATGGTTCTGATCTAATATTGTTATGGTTTAGACAAGAAATGATGTGCTATTGTGTTTCCTGTGTTCAGATTATTCAGTATAAACCAGTGTTTCATTGTTAAATAAAGTTCATAAACAAAGGGAGACACTAATACAGAAAAAAAATCACCTAAAATGTTTTGGCAAGATTGGGTAAATTATGGCCTCATGGGTTTATCATTTCAGATAAAAAGTGGTGGAAACCAAAATGTCATTAAGCACTGAATTTTTAAGAAATATTCAGGTTTTATTCTTTGGTACTAATGCATTGTATAAATTCACAATTTTCTCTAATGGCCTCTGCATTTCTCATTTCCTTTACACAGTGGGGAATTATCATTTTTGCAGTCTTATTCTGAAATAGAACTTTGGATGTAAGAAAAAAATATATAATCTATTTTCTTGAAGAATGAAAAAATAGAATTATTCTGTTATTTCTACATTTTCTCCAAATGTAAGTCATATCCCACTCATAGGTATTCAAGAAGAAAACCTATAAGTTTGTGTGTATGAAACAAAAGAACCTATATAATTTGGTCAGTAGAATTCTGCTTCTGTAAGAGCAAGACAGAGAAGGGTGGAGGTCAGTTCCTAGAAGCAAACAGGAAATATCCTTCATACAATGTTGGCTGATGTTGCCACACTGATACACAAAGCCAATTGAACAGGTTACTGACTTCTCAACTGTAATCTGAAACCTCACATCACACATAGATCAAACATATTTCTTTTTTGTACTTTCAAGGTTTGAGAGATTTTAGTGAAATTTTCTTTTTATGTACTTTTTGTGGCCTTTGTTTTTGGAATCTGCCACAATATCAAAAATATCAAAATGACAAAAAATTAAGGCCAAAGCGTATTATAAACAAAATATATTTCCCAAACATTTTCTTTTCTTTTGATACAGGGTCTCACTCTATCACCCAGGATGGCATGCAGTGGTATGGTCACAGTTTACTGCAGCCTCAATCTCTTATGCTCAAACAATCTTTCTGCCTCAGTCTACCAAGTAGCTGGGACTATAGGTGTACACCACCAAACCCCACTAATTAAAAAAAAAAAATGTAGAGACAGGATCTCACTCTATTACCCAGGCTGATCTCGAACTCCTGGGCTCAAGCAACCCTCCTGCCTTAGTCTCCCAAAGTGCTGGGGTCACAGCCTTGAACCACCATGCCTGGCCTCCAAACATTTCCTTCATCTGCTATATATCCAGATTCTATGGGCTTTCTAGATAGCCCAACAATAATGAAATTTTTAATATGATATCCTGCTATATATAATTTTAAGAAAAGATTTTTTGTTGTTGTTCTGAGACAGGGTTTCACTCTGTCACCCAGGTGGGAATGCAGTGGCATAATCACAGCTCACTTCAGCCTTCAGCTCTCAGGATCAAGCGATCCTCCCACCCAAGCCTCTCGAGTAGCTGGAACTACAGGTGCATGTTGCCACATCAGGTTAACGTTTTTGTGAATTTTTTGTAGAAATGGGGCTTCTCCATGTTGTCCAGGCTGATCTCGAACTCCTGGGCTTAAGACATCTGCCCACCTCAGCCTCCTAAAGTTCTGGGATTACAGGTGTGAGCCACTACATCAAGCCAAAAAGATTTTAATTTACACTAATATGAAGAACGTGAACGTGTATACTATAGAAGACCTTCAAATAAATTTAGTTGCCTTTCTTTTAATACACATAAACATGGAAGTTCATACATACACACACATGCACACACACATTACACGAAGATTTATGGGCTAGCTTTGGAATATAGTTAACTGTTATTTTAAATAATTTTCAAATATTATAATATTTTAAAATTAAATGGACAAATTGTGGTATATCCTGCACATGTCATTAAACACAATATTAAATGATTGTCAATGGATTTACTTGAGTGTTCAGATTTAGATATCCACAGATCTGATTACCAAATAGCTAACTTATTCTTTCCAGTATATTGGAGAAAATTGAGAAAATATCTCTACTTTTTGTATGACTCCAAAGAATTAATTTCTGTCTTTTTATGTTTATTCCTTTCTGCTAGCCTAGGAAAACAAAAATTCCAAACAAATCAGGAGCAGATGTTTTTTGCTGACTTCCAGTTGGTGAAGCAGTTCAATTCTGGAAATAAGATAGCTTCGTGCACTTTTTTCCCCTTCATTTGGCTGATGGTCTCTTTCTATTGTTGAATTGAAATCCACTCTTTCCTTGAGGGCCTATTCCTATCTCTAATGCTGAAGTGTGAATGGTTTATAATAAGCCAGGGCAGGGGTTTTATTCTACAGCTGTTTTCAGTTATTCAAAACCACAGTGCATGTAAGAGAAAATACTAACCTTGGACAATGTCATTGCTTCCTCCCAGCCCCCAATCCACTATTACCGACGAGCCATTGTGCAGATTCTGCTACTGTAAGCAATCTGCTCTAGCTATAATCATGGCTATTCTGTCCCCTAACAAGCACACTAAGTCCATTCCTTCCAGCAACTGGTTGTTCTATTCAATCTAGTTAGTTTTTATGATGCAATCTTCTGAAAATATTGCTTGCTTAAAACAAGAAAATGAACAGATATTTGAATTGTAGATGCTTGTTTGCAGTTACATCATGGAATGAAAATAAAATCAATATGTCATTATAAAGGAATGTCTAGCAAAAGATACCAGACATGTGTAAACAAATGTGAACTACCAAAAGATTGCTTGAGACAAGGGTAACATTACCTCATAACTATAGGACAGTTTGTATTGGATTATGATATGAATCCAAATAAAACAAGCTGTATAGCTTTTCAAAGGACAGACAAGTCATTATTTTTAATTACAGAAGGAGGGAGATGTAGAGGGAAAAAATATAAAACAAACTCTTAACAATGTGTATAAAAATTACTTTGACTTCAATAGAGGAACATTTTGTAGCTATGGTTTGCCATAGACTGCAGAAAACATGCTGCTTGGTGGATTATTTTTATTTATATATCTAATAATACAAATGTATTACTATAATTATTGTCATTATTGAAGGAGTTAAATGGTTAGACAACATTCAAGCACGTTTCTGCATGTCTTGTGAGCAAGATACTTTGTCCTTTATCACCTCTTTAAAGATGTTCATATAGCAAATTGCCTTGGGAGATAGAAACAGCTCCAGCACCAAGGGAAGGTGATTTATTGGATTTTATATGAATACTTTCCCTCCAGATAAAAGGGCAATATGGATTATTACCTATTATAAAAGATTTAGGTTCCTTAAACAAAGTGTTTCCCTGGTATAATGTCACACATTATAGTGTGTAGGTGGCATATGGTCCATTCTGTGGCATTCTGTGAGAATTGGAACTTTTGGAAAGGATGCAAGAATGCTGATATTCTGGCTACTGCGATTTCTCTGAGTAATAAACTGGACTTTATCTTTGATCAAGGAGTCTTGTGTCTTCTACCAGCATCCACAAAAATGTGGAGGACTGATTTGTTGGCTTGAAATTAGGGTAAAATCTCAGATCCTTCATGGTTCTTGATAGTCAATATTCAGAAATAAAGAAGATTAGAATTAGTGTCACAAAAAGGAGGTATAGTAGTGCCACATTTTGAACTGGGGGGACTTTGAAAATATTGGCCCTCTTAAGATGGTCAAGGTACATCCACCTAAATTACATTTTGTTCCACTCCACAGGAAAATAAATGTATGCAAACGACACTTACACAAGATGTGTTACTACATATTACCTTTTTCCATGCTAATCCTCTAAACAAACTTGCTTAGAATCATCAAGTTGCCACAATGCAGTCAATATCCATTCACTTTCATCTTTAGCCCTTTAACGTATAATAATTATAAGATGTTAATGAATTATAAATATGTTATGGAAGAGAATCAGGAGCAGGTATACATGGAAAAGTGAGAGATGAAGCAACAACAATTATTTAGATTTATCAGGCTTATCTACTGAGATACTACACAATTTATGTACCTGACCTAAAAAGAAAATTAAACCTGTGTAATCCTGGAGATGAGGAAATTTATAATTAAGTATTTACAGTAATACAAATTAAGTCTGTATACAACACTACAAAACAGGCATTTCTGTTTTATGGGTGAATAAGATGATACTCCAGAAAAATTAAGGAAACGTACTTAAAAGGCTTTCACTTTCACATGGAAGAAATGAAAATTTGGCCTCATTTTTGTTGTACTTAAATCCTCAAGTGTTTTGATACTATTTCACTATAAGAAATGTAAGAGCAGAACACAGGATTGGCTGATTCAGATTCAAGTCAATGTTGCAAAGATAAAGCAGCTATAACAGAAGTATATACTGAACACAAGTATATTAAACATCAGTGTATACAGTGACCTGCATTCAGCCACCTGGCTCCATCACAGCAAATATAAACATACAAAACAGATTACAAGAATTGAAATGTCCACTTCAAAGTAGCTTAAAGAACTGAACTCAGGAGCACATAGGAACAACTCTCTGGGGATTCTCTGAAATAATTCCATGAGGAACTGGCCTTTCTATAATTGTTGGATAGAGAAAAATAGAGACAGGATTTTACTATTGTTATTGTGGCCCTGGTTTTACTAGTTAATTCTGGCGGCTAGGGAAACAAAGAGTTATGTCTCTCTTTCCTGTCTTCTCCAATTGATTATAAGATTTTAAGGGTAAGGTCTCTGTGTTAGTTATCTGTATATTCCCAGAAAGTAATACAGTGATTGTCCCATAACAGCTACTAAGCAAATGTTTAATAAATAGATTAATTAATAAGTGAAACATTAAAAAAAACTAAAGAGAAGGTTAATTATGACAGAAAATATGAGTAATGGAAAAGTATTTATCAACAGTAAATACATTAAACAGAAAATCACCAGGAAATTTGTTTTCTATTATCTCAGAGCTTAATAAAATCCTAATTTAAAGTTAAAAACTTACTTTAAATAATTTTAAAACTACCCAACTTTTGATTGAGGAAAAATCAAGGCAAAGGAGAAAAAAATGAATATTTATATACTAGATTTTTTTGCTTGATGGATCAGTGATCAGTATTTGCCATGCAAGAGATATTCTTAATGATATAATTGCATTACATTAGATTTATCTTTTTTATAATTAGAAAGTTTTCAGCAAGCATAGGTTACTCATGACAAGCTAATCTGTGTCATGAGCAACTTTGAGGATGCTATATGACATAGGGTTATATAAAGATAATTCAATAATGCTACAGCCAAGAACTGTAACAAAATCTGGCCGAGAAGAATGAAACACAAACTAATAGTAATAATGCCGTGTCCAGGACAATGAACAAGTTCTGTACAGAGGAAAGAGTGGCACCAGTGCATCAAAAAGGCTCTTCAGATGAGATAATGCTGGAGATGAATCACTATACCCAGGACAAAATGATTTTCACCTACACAGTTTCATACCTAAATATTTTCACTTCTCCACAAGAGACCCTATTTGTAAACATGTACAATCCCTTTAGGCCCTCCTCATCCCCCCCAGCAGAGCACATTCAAATCCATTTTATCTTTGGAATTTTCACAGAATCCTTGAAAATGTGTGTGCATGTTGGGAGGGAGTCAGGGAAGTAGTAAGAATTATTACTGGTTTAATAGTAAGAAAAGGAAAACATAGTAAGAAAAAGGACATTAGCAAGGTGTTGGAATAGGAGTTCCCTAGCTCTAGCCCTCTCAAGCCAATCCAGCTAACAACTATCTACAGATAGTAATTTATTCATAAATATTTCAAACTCAGAAGTGAGGCTGATACAACCTTTTAAAACACAGAACTGAGAAAAGCTGCATTAGAACATTAAGACATAGTTTCACCTTGACCATGCCTCCCACAAACCGGCACAGCACCAGAGAGAATTCCCCTGGACTCATAGTTTTGACAATGGAAAAACAGAGCTGAAAGCAGACATCTAGCATCCCCAGAATTCTTGAAAAATTCATAGGAGGCCGATTTCTGTATAACTTGTCCTTGACTGTTTTCGGTTGCTGTAACAGAATACTACAGACTGGATAACTGATGAAGAAATGATATTTATTTCTGCTAGTACTGGAGGCTGAGAAGTTCAAGATTAAGATTCCATATCCAGTGTGGGCCTTTTTGCTGTGTCATAACATAAAAGAGGGCATCACATGGTGAGAAGGCAAGAGCTTCTGTGTTGGCACAGGTCTCTCTTCCTTACCCTATAAATCCACAAGTCTTGTTGAGATGTCTCACCCTGATTACTTTATCTAATACTAATTACCTACAAATAGCTTCACCTTCAGATACCATCAACATATTAATTTGAGTATTAAGTTTCCAATATGTGAAAATGAGAGATGCATTCAAAACATAGCACACCTCAAAGAAAATATTGGCACTGTCAGCATGTGTAGGCCACCAGGGGCCAGCCAGAAACCAAGAAGGGAGGTGGAGTTAACAGTGCCTGGACTTTGGCAGTGGCTCTCCATTCCAGCCGACAGAGGTGCCTCACTAAACAAAGCAGGCAAGAGAATCACTGTACAGAAGGCGTGGCCACAGGTCTGCCAGGCTCTAGTTCTTAGTCAGGTTTTCTGCTGAATCTCTGTCCCCTGCATAAGCCTTCTCCAGGCCAGGAGACAAGCGTATGTTTGTGCATATCTGAAACAAGAAAATAAAATTACAAGCCTATATCTCTGACAATAATAGATGCAAAAATCCTCACAAAAATACTAGCAAACTGATTTCTACAACACATTAAGAGTCACACTGATCAACTGAGACTTATCTCTATGGTACAAGAATTGTTTTTCATTTGCAAGTCAATAAATATGGTATACCAAATTAACAGGATAAAAAATGAAAATGGTACAATTAATAGACACACAAAAAGCATTTAAAAAAACTAACATTCAGAGAAAACTCTCAAAAATACATATATAAGAAATGTATCTCAGTACAATAAAGGTCATATATGCAAGCCCACGGCTAACATACTCAGCAGTAAGAAAGGTGAAAGATTTTCCTTTAAAATCAGGAAAAAGACAAGGATTCTCACACTCTCACTATTTCTTTCCAACATAATACTAGAAGTCCAAGTCAGATGAATTAGACAAGGGAGTGAAAGAAAAGACATCCTAATATGATATGCAGATGTGAAAATGTCATTGTTTGCTAATTCCATCATTTTGTATATGGAAGACTCTAAAGATCACACACGCACGCACGCACGCACGCACAGAAAGGGCGAGCCAGGGGAGAGAGAGAGTGCGAGGAGAGACTGTTAGAACTGACAAACAAGTTTAGTAAAGTTTTAGGATAAAAAAATCAACATAAAAATGAATAGCATCGCTATACACTAAGAACAAACTGACTATCTGTGTTAGGCTGATCTTGCATTGCTGTAAAGAAACACCCGAGACTGGAAATGTATAAAGAAAAGGGGTATAACTGGCTCACAGTTCTGCATGGTATACAAACACAGCTCTTGCATCTACTACCTTCTGGGGGGCCTCAGAGAGATTTTATTTATGATAGAAGATGAAGCAGGAGCAGTCATATCACATGGTGGGAGCAGGAGGAAAAATAAGAGAGAGTATGGTGGGGGAGGTGCTACAGACTTTTACGTGACCAGATCTTGCAAGAACTGCAAGAAGTCCCTATTACAAAGATAGCACCAAGTCATGAGGGATCCGACTCCATGACCCAAACCAGACCATACCTCCAGCGCTGGAGATTACAATTCAACAAGAGACTGAGGAAGGGACAAATATTCAAATTATATCATTCCATCCCTGGCCACTGCCGAATCTTTTCCTTCTCACATTGCAAAATACAATTCTGTCATTCCAGCAGTCCCTCGAAGTCTTAACTCATTCCAGGATTAAATTAAATAGTTAAAGCCTAAACTCTCATCTGAGACAAGGCAAACCTTTTCCACTTATGAGTTTAAAAAATTCAAAACAAGTTATTTACTTCCAAAATATAATGTGAATACAGGCAATGAGCAAACATTCCCATTCCAAATATGAGAAATCAGCCAAAAGAAAGGGGCAAAGGGCCTTATGCAAGTCTAAAACCCACCAGGGCAGTCACTAAATCTTAAGCCTCCAAAATAATATTTGACTCCATGTCCCTCATCCAGGGCACATTGGTACAAGGGATGTACTTCTGAGGCCTTGGGCAGCTCTCTCCTCGTGGCTTTGTAGGGTTCTGTCTCAGTGGGTGCTTTCATGGGTTGGAATTGAGTACCTGCATGTGTTTCATTCTGAGGGTCCAAGCTGTTAATTCCCTAATCTCCCATTCTAGGGGCCAGAGGATAGTGGCCCTCTTCATATAACTCCAGTGGGAAGTGTTTCAATTTGGACTCTATGTGGGGCTTCCAACTTCACATTCCTGCTCCTCATTTCCCTAGGAGTGGTTCTCTGTAAAACTTCACCCCTGAAACAGGCTTCTGCCTGGACATCTAGGCTTTCTCATGTATCCTCTGAAACCTGGGCAGAGGCTACAAGGCATGCGTCACTTCTGCATTCTGGGCACCTACAGGCTTACCATCACATGGAAGCTGGCAAGGGTTATGGCTTACATTCTCCAAAGTGGCAGCCCAAGCTGTGTCTGGGACCCTTTGAGCTGCAACTGAAGCCAGAGCAGTGGGAATGTAAAGAACACTGTCCTGACACCATACAGGGCATCGGGGTCCTGGGCCTGGCTCATGGAACCACTTTTCCCACCTCTGGGGTTGTTATGGGAGCAGCTACTGCAAAGGTGTTTGGAGTGCCTTCAAGGTCTTTTACCCACTGACTTGGATATTAGCATTTTGTTCCTTTTAGTTATGCATATATCTCTAGCAAGTGGTTGCTCCATAGACTGCTTGAATTCCTCTCCCAAGACAAGCTTTTTCTTTCTCTGCCACATGGCTTGGCTGTACATTTTCCAAACTTTTATGCTCTGCTTTATTTTTAAATATAATTTCCAACTTTAAGTCATTCTTGTTTTTTTTTCTTTTTTCTTGTGTGTGTGTGTGTGTGTGTGTGTGTGTGTGTGTGTGTGTGTGTAAGACAGTCTTGCTGTCATCCAGGCTGGAGTACCAAGGCATGATCTTGGCCTACCATAACCTCCTCCTCCCAGGTTCAAGTGATTCTCCTGCCTCAGCCTCCCAAGTAGCACACACCACCATGCCTGACTAATATATACGTAGTAGAGGTGGGGTTTCATGATGTTGGCCAGGCTGGTCCTGAACTCCTGACCTCAGGTGATCCACCCACCTTGGTCTCCCAACTGCTGGGATTACAGGCATGAGCCACTGCGCCTGGCCTAAGCCATTCTTTTCCTTCTGCATCTGAGTACAGGCTGTTAGAAGCCGCCAGGTCATATCTCGAATGCTTTACTGCTTAGAAATTTCTTATGCTAGATACCGTAAATGATCACTTTGAAATTCAACCTTAGGCAGAGTTCTAGGGCATGAACATGGTGCAACTAAGTTCTTTGCTAAGGCATAACATGGGTGACATTTACTCCAGTTCCATATAAGTTTCTCACTTCCATCTGAGTATGTTAGCAGTGATCTTGTATATATGACCTTTATTTGGTTAAGATACATTTATTACATATATATGTATGGCTCCCATAACAGCTGCAGAGGCCAAGGAGGGAAAAGTGGTTTCATGAAGCAGGCCCAGATGCCCTGTATGGCATCAGGACAGTGCTCTCCATATTCCAGTTGCTCTGGCTCCAGTTGCAGCTCAAAGGGCCCCAGACAAAACTTGGGCTGCCACTTGCATACATGCATAACACTATAATTTTAAAATACATTATAAACAATTATAATAAAAGCAGCATGGTACTGGCATAAAAACAGACACATGGACTAATGGAAAATAATAGAAAACCCAGGAATGAACCCATATATTTATTAAAAAAATGATTTTCTACAAAGGTATCAAGTAGACACAATAGGAAAAGGACAAACTCTTCAACAAATGTAGAGAAGTCCAAATTAAAATCACAATTAGGTATTATCTCAGACATGTTAGAAAGGCTATGATCAAAACGATTCAAGGTAAGTGTTGATAGGATGTGGGGCAACAACTGGAAATAGAAGCAAAGAGTGAAGTTGGACCCTTACTTCACAGCGAATATAAATAACAACTCAAAATTCACTGAAGACTAAAATGTAAGATCTGAAACTCAAAACCACTAGAAGAAAACATAGGATAATAACATTGATCTAGGCATAAATTTTTGGATACACCTCTGAAAGAACAGATGACAGTGGCAAAAGTAGACAAATGAGGTTTCATCAAACCTAAAAGCTTCTTCACAGCAAAGGATGAAACACAATGGAGAAACAACACATGGAATGACAGAAATATTTGCATGCCATATAGGTCTGACAATGGGTTAATATCAATATATAAGGAACTTAACTCAAAAGCAAAAAATAAAAAATAAGTCTGATATCCTTTCTTCTGCTTGGTCAATTCTTGTATATGCTTTGCGAAGTTTTCATGTTGTGTTTTTCAGCTCCATCAAGTCATTTACATTCTCTAAGCTGTTTATTCTCCTTAGAATTTTGTCTAACATTTTTTCAAGGTTCTTAGTTTCTTTGCATTGGGTTAGAACATGTTCTTTTAGCTCAGAGAAGTTTGTTATTACCCACCTTCTGAAGCCTGTTTCTGTCAATTCATCAGACTCATTCTCCATTCAGCTTTGTTCCTTTGCTGGTGAGGAGTTGTGATCCCTTGAAGGAGAAGAGGCATTCTGGTTTTTGGTGTTTTCTTCCTTTTTGCACTGGTTTCTTCATGGATTTATCTGCCTGTGGTCTTTGGAGTTGGTGTAGATGGCGTCTCTGAGTAGGTGTCCTTTTTGTGACGTTGAAGTTATTTCTTTCCGTTTTTCTAGGTTTCCTTCTAACAGTCAGGCCCCTCTACTATAGGACTGCTGGAGGTCCACTACAGACTCTGCTTGCTTGGGGATCACCTGTGGTGGCTGCAGAACAGTAAGAGTTCCTGCCAGTTTCTTCTTCTGTTATCTTCATCCCAGAATGGCACCACTAGATGTTAGCCTGAGCTCTCCTTTATGAGGTGTCTCTTTGGATATACAGGGGTGGGGAAGCTGCTTGAGGAAACAGTCTATCCCTTATAAGGTCTCAAGTGCTGAGCCTGGAGCTCTGTTTTTCCATTCAGCACTGCTGGGCAGGTACATTTAGGTCTGCAGCAGAACTCATAACAATCTTTTTTCCTAGGTGCTTTGTCCAGGGAATGTGGGGCTTTATTTATAAGTTCCTGACATGCTGCTGCCTTTTTTTTTTTCAGAGATGACCTGCCCAGCAAGGAGGTAGCCTAGTCACAGTCTATCAGCAGAGGCATTGCTGAGCTGCTGTGGGCTCTGCCCAGCTGCTGTGTGAACTTCCTTATGGTTTTGTTTACAGAGGTATAGTTAGAACTGCCTTGGTAATTGTGGTTTGCCTCAGTAATGGCAGACTGCCTCAGTAAAGACAGATTGCCTTGGTAATGGTGGAATGCTTTAGTAATGATGGACTGCCTTGTTAGTAGCAGACTGCCTCAGTAATGACTGATGTCCTTCCCCACAATGAGCTGGACCGTCCAGGGTCCAGCTGTACTTGCTGCCAAACTCTCAATCCAAAGAGTTTCAGATTGCTGGTCATTTTGGGGGTGGGATCCACTGAGCCAGATCACCTGGCTCCCTGTTTCAGCCCCGTTTTTTTTAGTTAAATGGACAACTCTGTCTCCTAGGTGTTCCAGGTGCCAGTTGAAAGGACAGCCCAGATTTGTGTGAGTTTTTGTGTGGAGACCCACAGTGCTGACTGAAACAGCTGTGCTGGAAACTCGTGGCACTTTTCAGCCTGAGAATCTCCTGGTCTGTGGAGAGTAAAAACTCATTTGGAAATGTGGTAATCATCCACCCTCTGTGTTTTTTCTCTCTGGGCACTGCATTCCAGAGATCAACTCAATGAAATAAAATGAGAAGGCAAGATTAAAGAAAAAAGAGTGAAAAGAAATGAACAAAGCCTCCAAGAAATATGGTATTATGTGAAAAGACATGATCTGCGTTTGATAGGTGTACCCAAAATGTGAGGGAGAGAATGAATCCAAGTTGGAAAACACTCTTCTGGGTATTATCCAGGAGAACTTCCCCAACCTAGCAAGGCAGGCCAACAATCAAATCCAGGAAAAACAGAGAACACCACAAAAATATTCCTCAAGAAGTGCAACACCAAGGCACATAATGATCAGTTTCAGCAGCGTTGAAATGAAGGAAAAAATGCTAAGTGCACCCAGAGAGAAAGGTCAGGTTACCTATAAAGGGAAGCCCAACAGACTCACACTAGATCTCTTGGCAGAAACCCTATAAGCCAGAAGAAAGTGGAGGCCAATATTCAACATCCTTTAAGAAAAGAACTTTCAAACTAGAATTTCATACCAAGCCAGACTAAGCTTCATAAGTGAAGGAGAAATAAAATCCTTTATGGACAAGCAGTTGCTGAGAGATTTGTCACCACCAGGCCAGCCATACAAGAGCTCCTGAAAGAAGCACTAAACATAGAAAGGAAAAACCAGTACCAGCCACTCCAAAAACGTACCAAATGGCAAAGAACATCGACACAATGAAGAAATTGGTTCAACTAACAGGGAAAACAAACAGCTAGGGTCAAACCAGCAGGATCAAATTCACACAAAGTAATATTAACTTTAAATGTAAATGGGCTAAATGCCCCAATAAAAAGACACAGATTGGCAAATTGGATAAACAGTCAAAACCAATCGGTGTGCTGTATTCAGGGAACACATCTCATGTGCAAGGACACACATAGGCTCAAAATAAAGGGATGGAGGAGGATTTACCAAGCAAATGGAGAGCAAGGAAATGCAGGAGTTGCAATCCTAGTCTCTGATAAAATAGACTTTAAACCAACAACGATCAAAAGAGACAAAGAAGGGCATTACATTAAGGTAAAAGGATCAATGCAACAAGAAGAGCTAACAATCCTAAATATATACGCACCCAATACAGGAGCACCCAGGTACATAAAGCAGGTTCTTAACAACCTAGAAAGAGGCTTAGACTCCCACAAAATAATAATGGGAGACTTTAACACTCCACTATCAATATTAGACAGATCAATGAGACAGAAAATTAACAAGGATATCTAGGACTTGAATTCAGATCTGGACCAAGCAAACCTAATAGACATCTACAGAACTCTCCGCCCCAAATCCACAGAATATACATTCTTCTCAGCACCATATCACACCTACTCTAAAACTGACCAAATAATTGGAAGTAAATCACTCCTCAGCAAATGCAAAAGAAAGGAAATTATAACAAACAGTCTCTCAGACCACAGTGCAATCAAATTAGAACTCAAGATTCAGAAACTAACTCAGAACCACACAACTTCATGTAAACTGAACAACTGGCTCTTGGATGTTGACTCAATAAAAAATGAAACGAAGACAGAAATAAAGATGTCCTTCAAAACCAATGAGAACAAAGACACAACATACCAGATCTCTGGGACTTATTTAAAGCAGCGTCTAGAGGGAAATTTCTAGCAATAAATGCCCACATGAGAAATGAACAACGACCTAAAATCAACACTCTATCATCAAAATTGAAAGAGCTAGAGGAGCAAGACCAAAAAAACTCAAAAGCTAGCAGAAGACAAGAAATAACTAAGATCAGAGCAGAACTGAAGGAGGTAGATACACAAAAACACCCTTCAAAAAAATCAATAAACCGAGGAACTGGCTTTTTGAAAAGATCAACAAAATAGACCTATGGCTAGTCAGATTAATAAAAAAGAAAAGAGAGAATAATCAAATAGATGAAATAAAAAACAATAAAGAGGGGATATCACCACCAATTCTACAGAAATAAAAACTACCATGAGAGATTACTACAACCAACTCTACGCACATAAACCAGTAAATGTGCAAGAAATTGATAAATTCCTGGACACTTGCACCCTCCCAAGACTAAACCAGGAAGAAGTAGAAACCCTGAATAGACCAATAACAAGGGTGGAATTTGAGGCAGCAATTAATAGCCTATCAACCAAAAAAAGCCCAGGTGCAGATAGGTTCACAACTGAATTATACCGCACAAAGAGGAACCTGTACCATTCCTTCTGAAACTATTCCAAACAATCCAAAAAGACAAAATCCTTCCCAAATCATTTTATGAGACCAACATCATCCTGATACCAAAACCCAGCAAAGAGTCAACAAGAAAAGAAAACTTCAGGCCAATATCCATGATGAACAGAGATGCAAAAATCTTCAATAAAATACTGGCAAACCGATTGCAAGAGCACATACAAAGCTTATTCATCATGATCAAGTTGTCTTCACCCTGGGGATACAAGGCTGGTTCAACATATACAAGTCTATAAATGTAACCCAACACATAAACAGAAGCAAAAACAAAAACCAAACGATTATCTCAATAGATGCAGAGAAGGCCTTCGAAAAAATTCAACAGCACTTTATACTAAAAACTCTCAATAAACTAGGAATTGATGGAACTTATCTCAAAATAATAAAAGCTATTTACAGAAAACCCACAGCCAATATCATATTGAATGGGCAAAAACTGGAAGCATTCCCTTTGAAATGTGGCACTAAACAAGACTAAACTAGACAAGGATGCCCTCTCTCACCACTCCTTTTCAATATAATATTGGAAGTTCTAGCCAGAGCAATCAGGCAAGAATAAGAAATAAAGGGTATTCAATTAGGAAAGGAGAAAATCAAATTGTCTCTATTTGCAAATGACATGATTGTATATTTAGAAGACCCCATCATCTCAGCCCAAAAGATCCTGAAACTGATAAGCAACTTCAGCAAAGTCTCAGGATACAAAATCAATGTGCAGAAATCACAAGCATTTCTATACACCAGTAACAGACTAAAAGAGAGCAAAATCAAGAGCGAACATCCATTCACAACTGCTACAAAGAGAATAAAATACCTAGGAATACAACTAACAAAGGATGTAAAGGACCTTTTCAAGAAGAACTACAAAACGCTGCTCAAAGAAATAAGGGAGGACACAAAGAGAAGAGAAAACATTCCATGGTCACGGTTAGGAAGAATCAATATTGTGAAAATGGCCATACTGACCAAAGTTATTTATACATTGATCATTATCCCCATCCAGCTACCTATGACCCTCTTCACAGAACTGGAAGAAACCTCCTTAAACTTCATATGGAAACAAAAGAGAGCCCACATAGCCATGACAATACTAAGCACAAAGAACAAAGCTGGAGTCATCACACTACCTGACTTCAAACTATACTACAAGGCTACAGTAATCAAAACAGCATGGTACTGGTACCAAAACAGAGATATAAACCAATGCAACAGAACAGAGGCCTCAGAAGCAACACCAGACATCTACAACCATCTGATCTTTGACAAACCTGACAAAAACAAGTAATGGGGAAAGGATTCCCTGTTTAATAAACGGTGTTGGGAAAACTGGCTAGCCATGTGCAGGAAACAGAAACTGGACCACTTCCTGACACCTTACACTAAAATTAACTCCAGATAGATTAAAGACTTAAACATAAGACCTAACACCATAAAAACCCTGAAGAAAACCTAGGTAAAGTAATTCAGGACATAGGTATAGGCAAGGACTTCATGACTAAAACACCAAAAGCATTGGCAACAAAAGCCAAAATTGACAAATGGGATCTAATTAAACTCCAGAGCTTCTGCACAGCAAAAGAAATGTCATTAGAGTGAACTGGTAACCACCAGAATGAGAAAAATATTTTGCAATCTACCCATCTGACAAAGTGCTAATATCCAGAATCTACAAACAACTAAAACATATTTACAAGAAAAAAAACAAACAAGGCCATTCAAAAGTGGGCGAAGGATATGAACAGACACTTTACAAAAGAAGACATACATGAGGCCAACAAACATATCAAAAAATGCTCATCATCACTGGTCATTAGAGAAATGCAAATCAAAACTACACTGACATACCATCTCACACCAGTTAGAATGGCCATCATTAAAAAACCTGGAGACAAAAGATGCTGGAGAAGATATGGAGAAATAGGAATACTTTTACACTGGTGGTGGGAGTGTAAATTAGTTCAACCATTGTGAAAGACAGTGTGGCGATTCCTCAAGGACCTAGAAATAGAAATTCCATTTGACCCAGCAATCCAATTACTGGGTATATATCCAAAGGATTATAAATTGTTCTACTATAAGGACACATGCATACGAATGTTCATTGCAGTACTCTTTACCATAGCAAAGACCTGGAACCAACCCGAATGCCCATCAATGATAGACTGGACAGGGAAAATGTGGCACATATACATCATGGAATACTATGCAGCCATCAAAAACGATGAGTTCATGTCCTTTAAAGGGACATAGATGAACCTGGAAACCATCATTCTCAGCAAACTGACACAAGAACAGAAAATCAAACACCACATGTTCTCACTCATAGGTGGGTGTTCAACAATGAGAACACATGGACACAGGGAGGGAAGGATCACACACTGGGGTCTGTCAGGGGGAAATAGAGGAGGGACAGTGGGGGTGGGGATTTGGGGAGAGATAGCATGGGGAGAAATGGCAGATATAGATGATGGGGAAGAAGGCAGCAAATCACACTGCCATGTGTGTACCTATGCAACAATATTGCGTGTTCTTCACATGTACCCCAAAACCTAAAATGCAATTTTTTAAAAAAAGAAAATATGTACAGAAAAGGAAACTCTTGTATAGTGTTGGTGGTACTATAAATCAATACAGCCATTATGGAATATGGTATGTAGAATCCCCCAAAACCTTGAAATCGAAATACTATATAGTCCAGCAATCCCACTTCATTTTGTTATATCCAAACAAAATGAAATCCAAATGAAGTAAAACATGTGTCATAGAGTATCTGCATTCCATGTTAACTACTGTATAATTATCACATTATTCATAATCACAAGGCACGGAATCAAAGTGCTAATCAACAAATGAATGATGAAGTAAAGGTAGAATGTATACGTAATAGAATACTATTCAAACTATTAAAAAATCTGTTATTTGAAACAACAGGTAAGCTTGGAGGACATTATACTAAGTAAAATAAGCCAACCACGGGAGTATCACATAATCTGACTTACATGTGAAATTTTAAAATGTCAGTCTGACAGAATGAGAGAGTAGAATGGTGGTTACCAGAAGCTGAGACGAAATGGGGAGATGGGGAATTGTTGGTCAAAGGATAGAAATTTTCAATCAGACAGCAGGAGTAAATTTTTGAGTTCTATTGCACAGCAGGTGACAGTATGTAATGAAAATTTGTTGTGTATTTCAAAATTTTTCAGAGTAAATTTCAAAAATTTTACCATAAAAATGATGACTATGTGAAGTGATAGATATGTTAACTTGATTTCATCGTTTCACATTGTGTACATATATCAAAACATCACATTCTATTGTGTAAACATTTACAATGGTTTTATAAGTAAAATTAATATTATTTTTTAAACAGAAATAAAAATAGGAAAGTCATATAATTTGAATAACCCGAACACCTGTTAAATTTTTAAAATTATTTATTTAAAAAGGTGAATTTAAATTCTATGAGACAGATTAGGCAACTATTTCTGAAACTAATCCTTAGACGTCTGGATATTTATCGAACCTGTTTGACCTAAATGCTGAAAGTTATATGTGGGAAAAGTTTATAAACCCTAGCCTCCTCTTTTATGTATCAGGGCTCTCCTTCTTGTTTGTTTTCTATACTGTATTTCTTTTTAATATTTTCTAAAAATAAATATTCGATAATATCCAAAGCTTGAAGTTTAGTATCTGAAGAAAAACCTCTCTATTGTCACATTTCTGAAAAATTTCCCCATTCTGAAATTTTTCTCAATAAACAATACATAAAGATTGATTAGTTTTGTAATCTACTTTTGATTATTTAAGAAGTGATCATGATGGGACCTCAAATACACACATGTATATGTTTGTTTGCATGCATGTTTGTTTATACCATAATAGCTCTCATTTTTGTCATATGCAAATTCTTCAATAATATATTAACAGTTTATCTTTCTACATGCTGCACACAGGCTGTAGTAACAAATAGACCAAATTTAACTCAATTTATTCCATTTAATCCTGATAATGTGATATAAATTGATACTTGATTCAGGACAAATACAATGTATGACAACACAGATTTTCTAACTCGGGAAATCTCAGAAATAGCAAGACATATTAGGTAATGACTTGTAGAAATAAATGTATCGTTTTCAATTTCCAGTTAATACTATGTAATAAATGTACTTTTTAGTTTTTTAACTAAAATTGAGGATTCCAAGGAAGGGTTCTTGGAACACGGTGGAGTAGAGTACCAGATATATGTCTTCCCACCTAGATAACTGCACTTTGGGAAACATAGATGAAATGAAAAAAGTCATAGGAAAACAAAACCTTAAATGACTTAATTACATATAATTGGAAAGCCTGAGTAGAACTATAACAAGCGATGAGATTGAATCAGTGATCAAAATGTTCTAAGAAAAAAAAGCCCTGAACCTGATGTGTTCATGGATGAGGTCTACCAAACATTAACAGAAAAACTAACACTAATCCTTCTCAAACTTTTCCCAATAATCAAAGGGGAGGAAATGCTTACGAATTCCTTCAACTAGGCCACTATTATCTTATCAAAGAGACACAAAGATACAACTCGAAAATAATATGACAGATCAATGTTTTTTGTGAATATTGAAGCAAAAATCCTCAACAAAATCCTAGCAAACCAAATTCAGCAGCTTATTAAAAGGATTATCTAAGATGGCCAAATGGGATTTGTTATTGGAATGGACGGATGATTGAACATAGGAAAATTGATCAATGTAACAAGTCACATTAACAGAAAATAGAAAAAGAATAATAAAGATCATCTCAATTTTTGCAGAAATAGGGTTTGACAATAGTCAACTCCCTTTCACAAACACTCAACCAACTATAAACAGACATAAAATACTTAAATATAATAAAATCTTATATATGAAAAACCTATAGTGAGAAGTATATCAATTGTGAAAAGCTAAAAATATTTTTCCTAAGATCAAAAACCAGGCAAAGATGCTCCATTTGCTACTCCTATTCAACATAATACTGGCAATACTAGCCAGAGAAATTGGGCAGAAAGAGAAAGAAAAGTCAACAAAACTGGGAAGGAAGAAGTAAATTTATCTCTACTTACACATGATATTGTATCATGTTTAGAAAATTCTAAAGCTTCAAGAAAAAAATCTATTAGAACAAAAAATGATTCTAGCCAAGCAGCAGGAAAATAACTCAACACACAAAAATAAGTTGCATTCTATTAAGTAGCAACACATAATCTAAAAAGAAATTCACAAAAGCCATTTCACTTATAATAGCATTAAAAAGAATAAAACACTTACGAATTAACTTAAGCAAGGATTAACTGACATGAATGCAAAGACTTGTGTAGTGGAAACAAACATTACTGAAGGAAATTTAAAAATATATTAATAAATTAAGTTGTATACACTCTTTAAAAAATTTAATATTGTTAGGATGTCAAGAGTACCCAACCTACAAATTTAATGCAACCCCTTTCAAAATCTTAATTACACTTTTTTTCAGAAATAGAATAACCATTTCTATAATTTATATGGATTTTCAAGTAACCCTAAATAGCAAAACAATCTTCAAAAACAACAAAGTTGAAGTAATACTTCCTGATTACAAATTTTGCCACAAAATTCTGTTATCCAAACAGGGTGACACTGGAATAAAAACAAACATACAAAACAATTTAATAAAATAGAAAGTACAAAAAAAAAATTATCTTGCATATGGTCAAATTATTTTGATAAAGATCCCAACAACATTTTAATGCCGAAAGGACAGTCTGTTCAATAAATGTGGTGAGAAAACTGGATGTCCACAAACTAAACAGGGAAGTTAAGCCCCTACCTAACACTGTATACAAAAATAAACTGAAGATGAATCAAATACCTAAGTACAACAAATAAAAGCATAAACCTTTTTTAGGAAAACTGGACAAAAGCTTCAGTATATTGGATTTGTCAATGATACTTTGGATATGAAACCAAAAGGCACAAAGCAAAAGAAAAAGTTGACAAATTGAACTTAATCTTTTTAAATAAGTATCAAAAGGCACTATATACACATAAGAAGGCAACCTACATAATGAGAGAAAATATCTCCAAATCCCGTAACTGAGAAGAACTTCAGGTTTAGAAGATATGCACAACTACTAAAACTCAACAATGAAAACAACCAACCTGATTCAAAAACCGGCAAAGGCTAGGCGTGATGGCTCATTCTTGTAATTCCAACATTTTAGGAGGCTGGCATGGGAGACCAAGGATTTGAGACCAGCCTGGGAAGATACCAAAACTCCCATCTCTATTAAAATTAAAAACATTATTCAGGCATAGTGGCCTGCTCCTGTATTCCTAGCTACTTGAGAGGCTGAGGTGAGAGGATGACTGAAATCCAGGAAGCTGAGACTGCAATGAACTAGGATAGCACAACTGTACTCCAGCTTGGGCGACAGGGAGATCCTGTATCTTAACATACATACATATATACATACATAAATGACTAAAATATCCATTTCTTCAAAAGAAACATGCAACTGGCCAAAAACACATGAAAAGATGCTCAATATCACTAAACGTTAGGCAACGGTATATCAAATCTGCAATGAGATTCCATTTCACACCCACTAGCATACCTATTAAAAAATCAGAAAATAACAAGTGGCTTTTAAACACATACATCCTGCTTTACAAAACGAAGTTGAATATTAGGTATCAGGAGATCTGTATTCGTTTAGACAACATAATCGTAAACTGTTTTTGAAACACAATTATAACTCCACCATCTTAACAATTCCTCACAGAGTAAGTCCAAGAAGACAGCCAAATCTCACTGACTTTGCTCCAAAATTATTGCACTAAAATACAGAGGATACTGTTTATACAGAGATTCAAAATAAGTAATAGGAAAACTAGGCTTTTAATCATTCCTTGTTTATCCACATCCCCAAATTTTCAAGTAATTATTAAACCTAAAATTTTTAAACAAGGTATTAAAGTTCACCTGAGTTAAAATTGTTTTCAAATTTAAATTTTTAATTTCTAGCTGTTCTATTGTAGAATAACATTCAGAAGCTCTTCCAAGACAATATCTTCCATTTTTCACTTCTTTCTAGGCAAATTGATCAGTGGTGTTTTGAGGATTGGTTGTGTGCCCAGTTTCCACAAATGCCAAAGACTTCTGTGCACCAACTTAATTAAAATTGACTGCTTGTTTTAGGCAGAAGAAACAGACTGAATGCTGGATAGTTCTAAAGAGTGATTGAACAATTTAAGCAAACGGAATAACCTGTCTTCAGGCTAAAGAATAAAAATACTTTATTATGTTGTGTTTGCTCAAATAAAAAGCTTTCAAAATGTTGTTTTTAATTGAAAAACATGAAATATATACCCTAGTCACACTGAAAATGCTATATTACTCATAAAAAAACACAAATATGTAAACTATCACTTTCACAAAACCTATAAATCAGACATTTTGATGGTCTGAAAATATTTGCTTAGGTTACCAATATATGCTAAATTTCCTGGACTACTTTCTGTATAAAAAGACACACTTTCTAAAATTATGTTCATATGTGTTATCAATGAACATCTAATTTTAAAGGAGAGACAAAATTCAGAAGCTTAGGAATACTCAAGCAAACTTATTTTTAATACAGTGAATTGGTAAATACTGAACTGACTTTTAAATAATACTCTAAATGCTTATGGAAATTCTCTGGATTCTTTTGCACTAAAGGCAGTTACCAATTTACATATTTAAGATATGATGTTAACATGGCTTAATGAGCTGAAGCTTGACTCCATAACCAGAGTTTGGTCACTTTTGAGGCAAGAAATGGAAGACTGCTAACATGTACTGAGAGGCTACTAATCAGCAGGGACACCATCAGTTACAGGGTATTTATTGTCTAGTATTGCTTTTAATTTCCTCCACAACACTATGACATGAATATTCACGTGCATATTTTACAGATAAAACAGAGAAACAGAAATGGAAAGTAACTTTATCAATGCCAGAAAACCGTTAGGATTAATGAATTTGTATGACTTAGTATTAATTATTTAATTTCTTTTTAGTTTGAATGAGTCCCTGAATTCATTCTTTTCAGATTGTTTAACTGTTAGTTATGTAGAATGAATTCTTAATGTGGATACCCTAAAGATCCAATGAGATTTACTGTCAAGAACCAATAAGCTGCATGAAGACAAATGCTTCCTAATTGCCAATTTCTTTATTCACTTATTCATCAAATATATTTGAGTGCTTTTTTGATGCAAAGCATTATGTTAAGTACACATTTAGTTGGATAATGCTGATAATAATATTAATTATGATAGTATTGATGTTAAGGCAAAATCTTTAGAAAAACAGTTGTAGTCAAATTCCATTTTCTTTAGCTGACTACAGAAAGAACTTAATATAAGGAAATGTAGATTTTGCAGAAAAAGGAAGTTTAGAGCAACTGCTATAGGATTTGAGATTGTCTTGGATGTTAAAGAAGAAATTAAGAAATTAGAGACCTGGATTGGATCTCTTAAGAAGTGTGGTCAATATGGATAAATGATATTCTTACCAACCACTTAGTTAGTGGAAGAACTAAAGAGGGACAAGAGTTACAGTACTAGTAAAAACAAACAAAAAATGCAGAAATTGCCTATCTTTGTCTCAAAAGGATTGTTATTTTTATAGTCATGGAGAACCTTGTCATTGTCATGTTTCTTTCAGTGTAGTAAAATGGCCTTGTCTATGTCTTGCTCTAAGAATGGCTTATGTTCTCTGGTTATCAGCTGAAATATTCTCAATAATAACTAGGGCTGTTTTTTCAGCTGTTCATTGCATGCCTAGCATTATTCTGAGCTTTTACCTGTGTTAATTTTTATCTTCATAAAAATATGTAATATAAATGCAATTATTATATTATTTAAAAAATAAAGAAGGTGAGACAGAGAAGGGATGAGCAACTTGTCCAACGTCACACACCTGATAAGTAGTAGAGCTGAACATAAATAGTAAATATTAACTTCCTTTTTCTTTCTCTTCATCATACAGTCACTGTCCATTTATATCATTATTTCTCCTAACATGACACTATTCCTTTACTCATCAACACATCTCCAGTATAATTATTTATAGCTCATAATTTAATGGAACTAAATTAAAACTGAATTATGATCACATCATATTCCTTTCTAAAAGTATTTTGTTAGTTCCCATTGGTAAGAATAAATTCTAAATTTTTGAAATTATATGCAATCCTTATATTATATATTCACACTCTTTTCCACATTCCTAACATAACTTTCTGACCATTTCATACAACAAATACTTCATTATAATAGATTTTGCCAATGGTCTTCCACCTTTCTGTATGTGCTATTCTCATTCATGTCTCAATTTCTTTTGACAGCTATTTTCTACTGTGTTAAATACGTTTGTCCATGTCTGCCTTAAAAACATAATTCAATTTTTGAGCTCAATTATCACTCTGTCTGCAATGTCATCCTCTGTACTACTCTAAAGAAATTTGTCATTTATTATTATGATTCTTCATCACTATTTTTGTAACTGACAATATTAGTCAAATGTTAGGTACCTAGTGTTCAACTAATATTATAAAATTAATGAGTAAAGAAAAAAATAAATAATATACTTTGAGGAATATAAAGGATTGCATCTATACCTATCTATCATAAGCATAAAACTCTCTGAAACGTTAAAATCTCAGCTCATGAGTAAGTAAGATTGGTGTGATCAACATTCTAATTTAGTATTTCTTTGTTCCAATGAAGATTGTCCTCAGTATTATGTTATTAGGTAGAAACACTTTGTCCAAATACTGGAATAAGTGGGCATATCTCACAAAACGGAAAAGATGGAAAGAAATTTAGGCATCTTCAAAACTAAAGCCCCAATTATAATATTAAAATAGAAATATTCTAAGTCACTATTACCTGAGATAAATTTGAGTTACTAATACATGTAGGAGGAATTAAAGGAAGTTCATACATTTCCACTTTATTCCCCCAACACTGCACTTCTCCCTGATTCAACAATATCCAGCGAAAAGGAAGCTGAAGGAGCTCACTTGCTCAAAATGGTGAAACCCACAGGCCATCCTCATCTCCATTCTTCCTCCCCACTGCTAGAGCTAGAATATAACCTTGTCACCAGGACAAATTGTTTAGGAGACCAACTGTGAGAGGGAGGCTGTAATAAAAAAGTATTAATAATCTTTTATCAGTAGACCTCCAGGACTAATTATATCATGCCTTATGTATCTTTACCTCATTAACAATAAAAAAAACCAGGCCTCCTTTGTATTCCATCACTAATGTAACTTGTATCCTTTTTAGCCTCTGCATGCCAATTCTCTGCCTAGTCTTATACCCAATGCAGATCCCATGAATCCTTTTTACTAAGTCTTCTTAAGTTCACACACCATTAGCAACACCAGCTAAGTCCTCACCACTTTTCAGAATATTCCCGTTTCTCATTTTTATTGAACTTTTGACAATACTTTGATGGCATTGCATCTCTTACCTCCTTCTCTTTGGTGACTCTTTTGCCTCTTATATCCTAACTACCTTGAATCACATGCTCTCGTATTTTACCATCTTCTGGTTCTACTTGTTTCAGTCTTCTCTACATCTTTACGGGACATATTTGTAACTGCTTTAATAGCCATGTCTGCTAGTTCAGTGTTTTCTCCTGATGGGGGATTGTGCATTCCTATTTTTGCCTGCTTGATAATTCTTGATTGGATGCAGGCCATAATGAGTTTTCTATTTTAGGTGCTGTTTTCTGTACTTGTATATGATTCAATTACAAGGAATTTTACTTATTTTGAGACTTTCTGTTAAATTTTGTTATGGTGAGTCAAGGGTAGTCTAATGACTGTCTAAAGAAAATTTAAAGCACTAGCAAGACGATATTCTTCTCAGGATTTTCTCCCATGCCCCATTATCAGAATATCTCTCCTTCTGACTCATGAAAACACAAATTATTCCTATTTTACTGTGAATTCCTAAAACTGTTTTCCCTTCTACTTACGGGTGATGTCTTGTTCTTTCTCAATTTGTATAGTATTCTATTAAGCAGGTGGATATCAGGACTCAATCAAAGAATTAAAAAATTCCTAACATCTGCAGGGCTTGCTCTCCATGTAGCATTCTCCTTTCCAATATTGTGTTCTCAAATTCTAATGATATTAAATGTCCTGAACAATGATCTCTGTCTATATAATACAGTAGGACCACATGGCTGTAATTGTGCCTACTTTCGCTATGCTAGGGCTTGGAAATGATCTGTTGGTAGCAAAAATACTGCTT
This sequence comes from Cebus imitator, assembly GCF_001604975.1. Lineage (NCBI taxonomy): Eukaryota > Metazoa > Chordata > Mammalia > Primates > Cebidae > Cebus > Cebus imitator. The sequence goes on along the minus strand of NW_016107411.1, from coordinate 6,530,266 downwards.
TTCTGAAATTCATTTGTTTTCATTCTCTGAGGAATTACAGCCCAGTGCTGTACGTTATCCAATTTTGAAAGCCATTTTATACACGCATTTTATCAACTTTTTAAGTTGTATATCTACTCCTTCTTACTCTGTGCTGCCCAGAAGTAGTTTCTATAAATGTGTTGGGTTTTAATTTTCAGAATTTTGAGGTTCTCAGATTTTTTTTTGTCATGAACCATTAATTTGCATTGTGTCTAGAGAATATGAGCTTTACATTACAGATGTTTTTAATAGCAAGATATGTTTTTAAGGTCAGCTTTATAAAATATTCCATGTGAGTTTACAGTACATGTGTATTCTGTAAATCCTAGGGGCAATGTTTGCAAATCTTTTGTCTGTTTTATGCAGCTTGTTATTTGTATTTCTTTCCAAATTTTCAATAATTTGAAAAAAGTTTTTTCTGTCATTTATACTTTTTTAAAAAATTGTATATCCTCATATAAAGTAAAATATTTCTTATCAGTTATTCTGATTTATGATAAAGCTGTCATAAAGCATTAATTTTAAAAAATATTTTGAATACTAATTTTTAGATCTGAATTTAAAATGGCTAATTTGCTCCATTTACATTTAACACAATTATTGACAAAGATATATTTCTAAAATGTTATTTGTTGCTTTCCATTTAAGCTGCTTGTTTGTATCCCTATTTCCTCCTGACATGTTTTAAATTACTTCTTCCTTATTGATCTATGTAGTTCAGAATTTATATAATTTGCTGAATCATCTCTTTCTTACCGCTAATATGTTTACATATGGGCTGACAAAGTAAAAAGCTAATGAAAATACTTCTATCTACAAAATAGTGCAAAACTTTTGAATGATTTTAATGTCAACTAATATTTTAATTAATATTTAATGCCAGTTCAATATTTTTGTCCATTTATTAACTTTCACATTTTGACAATTCTACTAATGTATTATGAATTCAACGTTCATTTCATTGTACCATATTTCTCAATTCTTTGTTGTCATTTATTCCTGTGTATCACTCATTTTTTCTGAGATCATATTTCTTCCATTCCCAGTAGGTTTAGAAATTTCTTTGGTGAGGACCTATGTATAGAAAATGCATTTGCCTGAAATGCTATCATTTTGCTTTGGTGCTAAAAAGTCAGCCTTTCTAATGAAGCTACTCTTGTGAAAGGTATTTTTTCTTAACATTTTGAAAAGTAACAATCTACATGTATTCAGGCATCTCTTTTTGCCATTGGTAAAGTCTGGTGTCAGGCTATTACTGCTGCTTAACCAATCTGACTCTTCTTTCTGTCCTATTTATTTTAAAACTTTTCCTTTGTATTAAGTATTAGTTTAATTGCAACAAGTCTAGGGGTGTGTGTGCATGTTTTCTTAATTTGGCTCATAATTTAATATCTAAATTTTGTATATTTTTTTAATTCTAGAAAGTTCTCTTTTTATGTTAACTTTTTCTTTACTCTTTCTTCTACTTTATCCTTCTGAAGTGCTATTTAGATGAGTCTGGAACCTTTTTCATGTTCCTTCAGCTGTTGTTTCTAATATTTTTGGTTTACTTTTTGACTTCCAAACAATTTCATCAGATCTATTAAACAGTTTACTCTTCTTCAGCTGCATCTATTCTATTGTTTCTGTATTGAGTTTTACTTTTAATGTAATTTTTATATTTAGAAGTTCTAATTTGTTCTTTTCAAAGTTGCCCAATATTTTATAGTATACGATTTTATTACAAAGGCTTTGAGTATATATACGTACTAATCATTTTATTATATTCATATTATACCTATTCATGAAAAATTATCTTAGATCCTTATACATCTAAACCATGCTGATAGATTTTTATTTATTTCTCCCAAATATGTCTCATAATTGCTTTTTTTCTTGTGTGCTTTACATTATAAACTTGTAGTTCATAGGGTTTATCTATTAGAATATCGAAAGGCTGGATTTTAGATCATTTTTTTAAAAAAATTGAATTGCTTCTACTCATAACTCTTGCTAACTTTTGTTTTGAGGGGCTTCATTTTCTTGCCCTTACAGAGAATGTAAATCCAAATGAAACTGCCTTAAGAGAGCCAGGCTTTACTTATGAATTCTTTTTAAGAATTTTTGGGAAAATGCTATCTTCCTTTGTCTGTATTCAGATTTTATGTTTTATTTTTATAGAAGCTGTGGCGCTTTAGGAGTCATATCTTTATATAGGAGTCCTAGTTCTAACTCATAATTTATGTAGGTCCAAACCTTATTTTCCAAAAAAAGTAAGACGAAATTGTTACTGCCAACCCATGAACAAAAATAATGTCGAAACAGAAAACTTCAGTGCTAGCTAAACTCAATCTATGTTTATCCTGAAGGCATTTACAGATCTTCATAATCTAGGAATCTGGAGTTTAATAATTGTTGGTAACATTTAAGTAGGTCTAAACCTCAAATCCTTTCTCCAGCACAGACTTCCATTTATTTCATTGGTGGTCTTGCTGTTATTTTGAGTGTTGTCTGGGGTCCAAGGGACTGGAAGATTTCCTGTTCCGCTCTAGGCTTCCAACTGTCCCCAATCACCTGCAATAAAAAGATAGTCTCCTCATGCATGTGATAAAAAGATAGTCTCCTCATGTTTTTGCAGGTCCCTAGTAGTGAACTGATGTTCCCAGTTACTCAGTGGTAGATTCATGTTTGAGGAACAGGATTTCTCAGTTCTATTCCAGCTTCAGTCTCCAGTAGGTCCTATGTACCTGAGCCTTTCAAATATTTTCTTACTTCTATTAACTTTTGGGCAGGACATTGCTTTCTGCTACTACCCAGAAGGAACAAGCGTTTTATCTTCAGGACCCTGGGCCCAAGGGATATTCTGATGATCTTCTATGTAACCCAAAAAGCAGATGATTTTTGCTTCTTTCCCTCCCTTAGAAATGGTGGATTTTGCCTAGGATTTGGGGCAATAATGTTTTCTACCCTTCCCCTAGAGATGAAATGTTTTGATTCTGCCTTCTCTTGGGAATAAATCTTCACCAAGTCCTAAGCAGTAGAAGATTTTCTACTCCTCCAACAGTTTAAAGATTTTTCTTTGTATGAAACAAGAGGCCAGAAAAGTAGGTCAGATTTTCTCTCATTGGCAGCCAATCCCTACTTGCACGTTGACTCTACTGTTGGGGGCTCTCTTTGGTCTTTTGCTTTGCCTCCAATCTTGTTCAGCAGTACCTGGTACTAGTCTGCGGAAATCAACTTGAAAGTGAGTGCTATTCAGCAGGAATAAAGTTTCTGCTATAGAAGATGAACAAGTTCTAGAGATCTGTGCAACATGTGTCTATATTTAACAATATTGTGTTGTGCATTCAAAATTTGTTAAGAGGATAGGACTCATATTAAGTGTTCTTAACAATTAAAAATATTTTTCTTTAAAAAGAACAGAAAGTGGATGCAGACACAATATGAGTCTCCCAATTATTCTAAACCACCACTGTTCACACATAGCCCATAAGAATTTGTTAAAATTCAAGGTTTTTTTTCTTATTCTCTTTAAAGATGGTCACTTCTTTCTCCTTGCTTTGCAAAAGAGGAAATGGTTTGTGTATTATGTTTCTCATTGTAGAGTTGGGCCGCTGTAATGCACTCCTTTTATTTGTTTGCCAACTATGCTGTCTAAGAGGATCAAGAAAAATTATGACTTCATAGATTATTTAGCTTGTTTTTATTTTTAAATTGAAATTCGAGCTATGCTAATTTAGAATTAGTTAATATATCCATCAAAATACAGTTATATGGTATACAACTTAATTTGATCATACATATTTCTTTCATTAATATTTTATAGTTTTTCATTTGTTTTAAATAATTCTTGTAAATTTATTTCTAAGGATTTTATGGTATGTAGATACTGAAAAGGAAGATTTTCAGATTTCAATTTCTAGGTCATGGGTAATAATGTTTTAAATCTATAAACTTTATATCAATTATTTATTAATTAAATTCTTTTAGCTATTAATTTAAAGTCTTTTATTATTACCTTTTGTTATTTTTAAGTTATTTAATGACATCATTTTAAATAAGGAAATGTTGGAAGAAGAGACTGCTTTATCTCTTCCTTTTCAATGTTTATACCAATTATTTCATTTTATCTTTTTATCATATTCACTAATATGCACCTCCCAAACATGTTAAAAGTCATAGACAATTTAATTGTTTAGTAATAGTCCCTTTACTACTAAACAGGTATGGCCTGTGTGTGTGTGTGTGTGTGTGTGTGTGTGTGTGTGTGTGTGTGTATTATTTTGGCTTTACCATTTTAAAGTATTTTTTATTTTATTCCTATTTTATTTAATATTTTTAATATAATTTCTTGAGAATAGCTGATGAAATTTATCTCATGTCTTTTTGACATCTACTTATGGAATCATATATTTTTAAACTGTTGACATAATAGACTATAAATACTGAAACTTAATTGCAATCATCTTTGGGAAAAAAATAACTGTTTATGTACAACTATTATACAACAAAATGTGGTTGGCTTTTATCTGTTAATCACAATTTCAAAATGAATTTCTACATTCTTATTTTGTGGCAGTATTATTAATGTGGTCCCAGTCTTCTGGACCAGTATTTGTTGGGGAGAGCTCGCCGATGGGTAGTTTGCAAATATTTTGTTCCATTCTGTGGGTTGTCTCTTCACTTTGTTGATTGATTCCTTTGCTGTGCAGGAGCTCTTTAACTTGATGTGATCCCATTTGTCCATTTTTGCTTTGGCTGCCTGTGCTTATAGGCTATTACTCAGGGAATCTTTGAACAGAACAATGTCCTGGAGAGTTTCTCCAAAGTTTTCTTGTAGTAGTTTCACTGTTTTAGTTCTTAGATTCAAGACTTTAATTCATTTTGATTTGATTTTTGTATATGGTGAAAGATAGGGGTCTAAAGTCATTACTTTGCATATTTCATTTATTGAAAAGACTCTTTATTCCCCAATGTATGTTCTTGGCACCTTTGTTGAAATGAGTTCACTATGGGTATGTGGATTTATTTGGGTTCTCTATTGTATCCCATCATTCTATGTGTCTGTTTTCACGCAAGTGCCATGCTGTTTTGGTTATATAGCTGTGTAGTGTGGTTAGAAGTTAGGTCATGTGATCCACTCAGTTGTTCTTTTTACTAAGGATAGCTCTGGTTATTCTGGGTCTTTTTTGGATCCATATAAATTTTGGGATTTTTTTTTTCTGTGTCTGTGAAGAATGTCATTCATATTTTGATAGGGAGTTTACTGAATCTGTGGATTGCTTTGACTAGTATGGACATTTCAACAATATCAATTCTTCCAACAATAAATATAAAATATATATTTTTTGCTTCCTCAATTTTCTTTATCATTTTATAGTTTTCATTGTAGAGATCTTTTATTTATTTGATTAGAGTAATTCTTAGATGGTTTATTTTATTTCTTACTATTGCAAATGGATTTACTTTTTATTTCTTTGTCAGAGTGTTTCCTGTTGGCATATAGAAATACTACTGATTTTTGTATATTGATTTTGTATCCTGCTACTTTACTGAATTTATATGTTCTACTATTTTTTGGTGGAGTTTTTAGATATTCACAAATATAAGATTATAATATCTGCAAACAAGGATAATTTGACTTGTTTTCCAATTTGGTGCCCCTTTTATCTTTATCTTGTCTGATTGCTCTAGCTAGAACTTCCAGTACTATGTGGAGTAACAGTGATGATAGTGGATATTCTTGTCATGTTCCAGATCTTAGAGGAAAGGCTTTCAGGTTTTCTTCATTCAGCCTGATACTAGCTGTGGGTGTGTCATATATGACTTTTTTTATGTTGTGGTATTTTTCTTCTAGCCCCAGTTTTTAAGGGTTTTTATCAAGAAGGAATGTTAAGTTTTATCAAGTGCTTTTTCAGCATCAATCGCAATGATTATATGGCTTTTGTCTTTCGTTCTGTTTATACAATGTACCGCATTGATTGATTTGTGTCTACTGAACCATCTTTGCCTCCTTTGGATAAATCTCACTTGACTGATGAATGATCTTATTAATGTATTGCAGAATTTGCTTTGTTAGTATTTTGTTGAAGACTTTTGTATTAATATTCATCATAGATATGGTCCAGCAGTTATCTTTTTCTTATTGGCATCTTTATCTCACTTTGGCATGATGGTAATAGTGGCCTTGCAGAATTAATTTAGAAGTGTACCCCTTTACTTCATTTTTTTAAAATAGCTTGAGCAGGACTGGTATTAGCTCTTCTTTAAAGAAAACTTTAGTAGAATTCAGCAGGAAAGCCACAGGGTCATGAGCTTTTCTTTACTGGGAGAATTTTTATTACAGCCTTGAACTCATTACTTGTTATTGGTCTGTTCAGGCATGGATTTCTTCATAATTTAATATTAAAAGGTGTCTATGTCTAAGAATTTATTTTCTCAAGATTTCCCATTTTACTGGCATATAGTTGCTTACAGTAGCAACTAATAAGCCTTTGAATTTCTGTGATATTAATTGTAATATCTCATTTTTTTATCTCTGATTTTGTGTCTTCTCCATTTTTTTCTTCATTAAACTGGCTAAAGATTTGTCAATTTTGTCTTTTCAAAAAACTAATTTTTTGCTTCATTCATCTTTTGTACTATTTATTTTTTCTCTGATAATTGTTATTTTGCTCCTTCTACTAAGTTTGTGTTCAGTTTGTATTGTTTTTCTAGTTCTGAAAGATTCATTAGATAATTTATTTCAAGTTTTTCTTCTTTTTTGATGTAGATACTTACAGCTATAAATTTTGCTTTTAGAATTGCTTTGCTGTATTCTATATGTATGGGTATGTTGTGTTACCATTATCATATATTGAAAAAAAATTCATTTTCTTAATATATTCATTGAACCACTGGTCATTCAGGAGCATATTGTATAATTTTCATGTGCTTATGTAGCTTCTAACATTCCTGTTATTTATCTCGTTACATTCAATTGTGATCAGATAAGATGCTTGATATAATTTCAGTTTTTTTAATGTTTTAAGACTTGTTTTGTGACTTAACATATAGTCTATCCTTAAGAATGATCCATGTACTGAAGAGAATAATGTGTATTTCGCAGCCATTGGATAAAATATACTGTAAATACCTATTAGATCCATTTATTCTACAGTACAGGCAAGTTTGATATTTCTCTGTGATTTTTTGTCTCAGAGATTTGTCCAGTGCTGAAAGTCGGAAGTTAAAGTCTCCAGCCATTATTGTATTGGGATACATCTGTCTTTAGTTCTCATAATATTTGCTTTAAACATCTCGGTGCTCCAGTGTTAGATGTATATATATTTACAGTCATTATATCCTCTTGCTGGATTAATGCCTTCATCATAATATAATGACCTTATTTGTCTCTTCTCAGTTTTTTCATAAAAGTATATTTTGCGTGATATAAATATAGCCACTCCTGCTATTTTTGGTTTCCACTGGCCTGGAAAATATTTTTCTAGCCCTTTATTTTCAGCCAATGTGTATCTTTATAGGTGAAGTATGTTTCTTGTAGGCGAAAGATCATGAGATCTTATTTTTTCATCCATTCAACCACTCTCTATCTTTTGATTGGTGAGTTTAGTTCACCTGCAATATTATCATTGATAGTAGAAACTTACCTTTACCATTTTATTTGTTTTGTGGTGGTATTCTTTTTTCCTTACTCTCCGGCTTCCTTCTAGTGAAGGTGATTTTCTCTGGTGATATAAGTTCTTGCTTTTCATTTTTTGTGTATCCATTGTTACGAAGTTTTGAAGGAACTTTTTTTTTCATTTAGAATTAAGAATGGCATAAACAAAATTCCTTGCTCTTCTCTCTGTGAACAGGTAATCTTTTTATAGTCTATCTTTTCCTATAGGATTGAAAATTGGATAATTTTACTTAGGATGGATCACAGCTCAAGCTCCCTGCCTTATGCAAACCTAAGTATCCAGATATTGTTTTTACTAACCTTTAATTACCAAACTCATTAAAAGCCCAAAGGCTGCTGCAATAGCAATTTTTGCCTATAATTCTGGCTTTTATCATTCTTTTAATAGTTTGCCTTTGGCAATATTAATTCCAGCATTTTAATATTAACTCCACAAGTAAGAAGACATTTGTTCTATTTTGCACAATATTTCTGGATGACTTATTAAAAGAAAATCTTTAAAAATAAACTTTATATTATATTCATAAAAAGAAATTCAACAATCTTTCTACAAGTGCTTTTATCATGTCTTCCCTTGAGATCTAAAATGGCTCTTGCGTGTTTCTTTAATCACTTTTTTAAACATTAGTTTTATTATTATTATTATTATCATCCTCATATTGATAGGGCCTTGCTTTATTGCCCAGGCTTGTCTGAAACTATTGGGCCCAAGAAATCCTCCTGCCTCAGCCTCCGAAAGTGCTTGAATTACAGTCATATGCCACTGTGTCCGGCCAATTTTAAGAACCATTATGAGGTGAACTCACACAACATATTTCAGCTTCTTCTTCACTATCCCCATTCTCTCACTTTTACCCCCATCAGGTCAACATGCTCACTTTGCCTAAACAAATGATACTATTTACTTCATTTACATCATTTCCAATGCTAAAATAATCTTCACTTAGAATATTTCCCTTCTTGTTCTATGAATGCAAAAATCTGACCAGATTTTGCATGATTTTTGCATTTAATCAATGCAAGATTTTTCTTTTTTTAGGGGAACTTGTATGGCTCTCTTGCTTTCATGTAATTATATACACATTATCTTTATCTTCCTGTTGCTATCAATTTTTTCAGATCTTATCTTACGCATGCAAGGATACGAACTTAGCAAGAGGATTGCCAGATTTTGTAAATAAAAAACAAACACAGGACATTTTTAAATTGAAATTTCAGATAAACAACAAATTTGATTTTTCTTTGGCAATCCCACTTAGTAACCAAACGTATTTTAAATATTTACTTTAGGTAAAATCATCCATATGGTAAATACAAATGTTAAGATATTACTTGTTAATTTTTGACAAAAATAAACCTCATACAGATTATTTACATCTACCCCATTGTTTTAGACATGCTTATTAAATGCAATTATGAGAAAAGTTGTCTATGAAATGCATTACTTACAAAAACATAACTTTATTTTTAAGCAAAGACACTTGTTAAAGCCTCTTATATTTTCTTCATTATTATTCAAAGATAACACTTAAGGTATAATATTTATTCTTTTATTATTTTATGCTTTTATTTATTCTTTTATTCACCGTGTCTTGGGCTGCCAGAAGGTGGATGACGTGCAGATCTTTTTTTCGTGGCTGTGGACACATTCAGCATGGCCTTCTTGGCCTTTAAAGCCTTCACTTTGAATTCAGCTTTAGGAGGGGCAGGAGCTCCCTTCTTTGCTTTTGACACCATCTTGCGAAAAGGCTTACATTTTTTAAAAAATGACTCATTTACTTTTCAAAGTCATCAATGCAAAAGTCAACATGAAAATATTAAAAAAGAAGACGGAGAAACAAAATACAAAAAACAAAAAGAAAGTAATATCTTAATATAAATATACTGCTTTGTTTACTAAATTGGTTCTTGGTTTGAACAGTAAAATAGTCTCTATACAGAAACCAGAGGAAATGAGAAAGTAAAACACTGAAGAAAAACACTCACAGCACAATAGCTCATCAACGCATATATTTATCTAGGGCACAGAGCTTTCAGATGACATCAGTAGCATGTGGTTCTGCCCCCATGAGCTTATTTGCTAAAATGACAATTCTTCTACTGTGTTTCTCTGGCTTAAAAGACATGGAAAGTCAGCACCACCTCTATCTATATTCATTCTGTTTCTCAAATTTCTGACTTTCAGGTTATTGGGAGACCAATGTTTGGCTAACTGCCCTGTGAACCATAGAAACTCCAGATTTTGATGCTCCCATTGTACCTGTTCTCACCCCTGGGGTGAAGCTTTCCCACTCAAAAGCTTTTAGTTCATGCATGGCATGAGGTACAATCCATGTCTCAGAAAACATCAGTTTGTCAAACAGTCTGTTGTTTCTTTTGGCAAAAATGTCTTCTGCATTCTTCACAGAAGAATAAATAACACCTATTTTAAATCTCTTTAACCTAGCCACATGTATAAACTAAAATAAGAACTTAAAACCAAAACGCTTAAAATGATGGGAGAGTTCCATTCAGGATAAAAATAATAACAAATGCAAACTGGGTGTGGTGGCTCATGCCTGTAATTTTAACAATTTTGGAGGCCAAAGCAGGAGGATTACTTGATCTCAGGAGTTCAAGAGCTGCTTAGGCAACATGAGGAGAGCCTATCTCTACAAAAAATTTAAAAATTAGCAAGACATACTGGCACATGTTTGTAGTCCCAGCTACCCAGTAGGCTGAGGTAAGAGGATCACTGGAGCCCAGGGATTGAGGCTACAGTGAGCCATGACTATACCACTGCACCCTAGCCTGGGCGACAGAATGTGACCCTGTCTCAAAAAAATAAATAAATAAAAAGAACAAATGCAATTTTAAAAATATTTTCTCTATGAATATAATCTTATAAAGTCACATTTTTCTTACTCAGAATGTGCAAGGAGATTTTTTGCAGAGGCAATATTTCTTCCTCACTAAACTTTTTCCTGGATAAGTCAGAGTAGTATCCTTGGAATTCTGGGTATCAGTTTGAAAGGAAGTACTTTTTTAAGGAATGCAATATTAACTTTGTATAGTGTTTCTCACCATTGCTTTCTATACATAGCAAGAGAACCTGCTTCCTCGTTTATAATTTCTAAGCCTATAATATCAGAAGGAGGGCAAGGAATGAATCAGCGATGATGTTTGATTGTACCTAAATACCTTATTTCCTCATAAGGCAAGTTCAGGGAAGGAATAAACTTCTTATTTGCCTCAATTGCTGTGTTTCCTTTTGATTAAAAGAAAGTTTGCCAATGCTTAGTAATAAATATATTTTGTCTAGGTTTCTCTGGTATTAACCAGTCTATTATTTACATTCTCATGTGAACAACATATTTCAATTTATAATCCTTCTTATGCTATTCAAGCATATAGTAGCATCAACAATGTAATATAAAATCTTCTCCATACCAGGACAAAACAGTTTGTATATCTCAACGGGCCTTAAACATAAAGAATACTTTGAGAACTCTCCACGTAAACATCTTCTCAGGTATACGTGCAATTGTTCACCTCATCACTATCATCTCAGTGACTGCCTAGAAAAGGTGCTTAATATATGTTTGTAGGTGTTTTCTTCAGTGAAATTCCCCTCGGATGCAACCATTTCCTGCCGCTTTGCTGCTAGGCAGGCACCTTTCCTGCTAAGCTCAGCCAGTCTCCTGCTGGCTTTTTCATCTCCTACAGAGTTGTGAGAAGTATCAGCTTTCAGAGATCAGATGATGTAATTGTCTCTTTAAGTCCCTGTTTTTATCCAGTAAAAACTGGACTCAACCTGAGTTTTCATTCACATGTAATAATCTATTCCCTGGAAGAAAATAAGGGAATTTCAGAGATATGTATCTTTGTAACTCTAGGACATGGCGTCTCCAAGTCTAACTTGCAAAATGCACAGCAACAAACATGTAGCTTTAGGACTAAAATACTCCATGACTGCCGAGATCGATGACAGTTGTCCTGAAAGCATTAGGACATATCATGCATCGCCACTGTTACCTTTCCCACTTCCACTACTACTAGAATAATTTGCATAGCTGGAAATTAGGAAATGATCGAGGAGCACAAATATGACTGGGCACATGAGTGCACAAAGCATGTCACCATCACAGAGAGAAGATACTCTCTGATGCAATCCTTTAAAAGAAAGGAGATAACTTGACAAAGTTGGTGCTCCCACGATGCCTGGCATAAAGGGCATGATCTCTGTGAAGTGGGGTTACCTTGGTCAGACACCTGGGCAGCCTAAAGCAGCCGAAGCTGAGAAAGTCACTCATCTCTGATGCCCTTGGCATCTCTGTCTTGGAAGTTGGAGGCACAGGGTAACTTTGCTGAAGCTTGATGAATTCCCTTCATCTAGCTTGTTGACTTACTCAGCTCATGGCTATTGATGCATGTCTGTGGTAAAACCCCCAGGACGCTAACAGTATAATATATATTCATTCAGTGAATGAATTCCTAGTGCTACAAGATAGAATGATGCCTTTCTAAGTGCTGTACATTCTCAAACAACACTGTTACTGTGTTGACTCCAAATTCTATCAGCCTTTAGATTTATGTTTATAGAAAATTATCTATGGTGTAAACTGCTACCAGGATAACTGGGTCAAAAATTATCTATCCTTGAGGCAAACAGACTTTGGAAACAATCTGACTTCAGTCAATGCCAATATAATTAAACAAAGAGGATTATGGAGAATAGATCAATGGTTGCCAGGAGTTAGAAATAGTGGGAGGGGGTGTTGTGTGGAAGGGTGGGGTGGTTTTTATAAAAGGGCCACATAAGGGATTTCTGTGGTCATAGAGATATTTAGCATTTTAAACGGGATGTTGAATAACAGACAAGATTAAATTGTATACAACCAACCAACACACACCCAACACACATAGGAGTTAAACTGGAGAATTTTGAATAAGATTTGTTGATTGTATTAATTTCAATATCTTAGTTTTGATATTACTACCATTGGCGGAAACTAGATGAAGTGTACATGAGATCTCTCTATATATTATTTTGAAAACTACATGTGAATTTATAATTACCTTAATAATAGTGTCGATTAAATATTCATCACCAAAGGAAGGAGACTTATGCCCTACCTCCTTTTAATGCTCTCCCATACCTGTAGGTACATTCTTGGATGCAAACATACAAAACACATTGCCAACTCTGTCAGCAATATCAAAACTATAAAGCATAAATTGTATTTTGGTGATAGAGTATATAAATATAACTCCTATATCAGAACCCAGGTCTTGGCACAAATAAAATATTCAATTTCATGTATTGGAGAAAACTATACTACAGATATCTCCATAGAATTTAAGGAGAATTTAAAGAGAGAAAGCATAAAATAAAATGAAAAAATTATAAATGACGGAAAAAAATCATACTGCTTGGTTTTTATATTACCCCAGTAATTTTCATCACTGTATGATTTTGAGAGTTACTTATCTTTCTGATACTTTAGGTCATCAAAAGAAAAATAGTATCTTCTTTCATAGGTTGGTTATGGAGAGTAAATAAAATGCTGCATGAGAAAGCACCTTGCACAATCTCTGACAAATAGCATGGACCTAATATATTTTGGTTGGATTGGAATTATACTGACAGGAAAAGAAACAAACAAATATAACATAAGCCACTGGAAAAAAAATAATAATAAGTAATGGAAATTAGAATCAAACTGGCAAACTGTTAGATAAATTAAAACTGAAATCAAAGCTAACAGCAAAAGACAAAATGTGAGATTTGGATCTTAGGCATAATATGCAACTTCCTGAGTGATATTTGTACTTTCAGTTTAATTTTGATAAATCAAAACATCATAAAATATTAGTATATCCAGTTATTATTCTATTGCATTGCACATAGTGGGGGCCTATTTTTTCTAGCAAACAAATTACATAATTGATAGCAAGTTAATTGAAAAAAAATGGTAGGCATTAATAACTATGAGCACTACAAAGTAACTTCAAATAATAGAATTAGATTCTATTCCTAGTAAATATAAAGAAAACCAAAATATCTGTTACGTTTTATTTTGGAGCAGTTTTGGGTACTATGAGTTAAAAAGATAAGAGAACAATGTTGTAAAATCTAATAAATCATATAAATATTTATAAAATATGGACCTTTAATTTTTAAAAAGTTAATCTTTGTCATCTAGTCATTTGACAACATAAGATATTCTTACAGAAGAATGAAGATGACTATCCAAACACTCTGCAGAGGAGAGAAACTAGGTATCTCATGGTATGGCTCATTTGATCACATGTTCCCTGTGGTAAAATCCAAACTCACATTTGGTTTGAACATAGAAGACATAACTTATTTTATCTTTGAGACTTGGAGTGGGATTTTGCAGAAGTGATGTCTGAGCTGGATTTGAATTTCAAAGGATATGAAAAGGAAGATTCTGTGAACAAATACATAGAGTTTATAATATTTTGGGAGAAATCATTAGCAGTACTCTGTGGGAGCAGCCTAGTTTATGTAGATAGAAGAGAAGGCTAAAAAATATTTTGGGGCTGGGCACAGTGGCTCATGGCTGTAATCCCAGCACTTTGGAAGACTGACGCAGGCGGATCATGATGTCAAGGGTTCCAGACCAGTCTGACCAACATGGTGAAACCCAGTTTCTACTTAAAAATACAAAAATTAGCCGGGCGTGGTGGTGTACACCTGCAATCCCAGCTACTTGGTTGGCTGAGGCAATAGAATTGCTTGAACCAGGGAGTCGGAGGTTGCGGTGAGCCGAGAACACACCATTGCACTCCAGCCTGGGCAACAGAGTGAGACTCCGTCTCAAACAGAAGAAAAAAAAAATTAGTTCCAGACACTGAAGAACCCTCAAACACATTAAAGTACTTTAAATCATGAGGGTAACACTAGATCTATGTTGCATAAACATATTTGTCACTATGTTGAACAAAGGTTAAGAAAAAAGATGAAAATATTAGGAAGATCAATTAAGGTTATTAAATTTAAAATGGTACAAAATGATAAATGGCAACTGAAGAGAAAATTAAGAGAGAAAGCCAATTGAGCAAAGTGTGTATTTTGTCAAATTGAGAGACTTCCAAAAATAGTTAGTTATTTAAAAGAGAGAGTAAGGGAAATGAGAGAAACAGGGCAATATTAGTATGTGCTGTTTTTTTTTTTTTTTTAAAAGGTAGATAGTCATAGTTTTCATAAATAGTAATAGTAGTAGTAGACATGTAGTATTCATAATGGTAACAGTAAATACTGTACCACAAACTATAAAATGAATGGTGTCAGCACTATTTGTTAAGTGATAATAAATAAGTTATGTAACTTCTATGAGATTTAATTTATTTATCTTTAAACAGGGTAAGATTATCTGGCATATAGTTTAAGTGAAATTAAAGATCTCCATTTTAAAAATTAGAGAAAAAGTTCAAAGTCACTAATCTTATCAACAGAGTCGGGGTGAAATTTCTAAGTGTATTATTCTGTCTATGAGGGAAAGAGAAGAGTGGGGAGTTGGCAAAGGATTAAGAGATGGCTGGGTGGAACAATAACCATGATGTTGATGAAGGTGATGGTGATGGTGATGACAATGATGATGACAATGGTGGTAATGAAGTAATAATACTTGTAGAGTATATGTGAGAAACAAGACATTGTTCTAAATATTTTACATATATTAATTCATGTATTGCTATTGAGAAACCTATAAACTAAACACTGTCATTATCTCCAATTTAGAAGGCTGGATAGTGGTCCCCAAATAGACAGGTCCATGTTTTAGCCCTTGAAACCTAGGAATGTGATTTTATTTTTGGAAAAGACGTCTTTTCAGATTTCATTAAGTTAAATATTTTGAAATGAGAATATATCAGATTACACAGATTGGTCCTAAACATGCTCTTACAAGAGATGGCAGAAGAAAATGCCATGGGAAGGCAGAGGCAGAGATTAGAGTGAGGTACTCAGATGAAACAGTGATGGCTACCAGAAGCTGGAAAAGACAAAGAAGAATGCTCCCCTAAAAACTCCAGAGGGAGTGCAGCACCTTGATTTTGTTTCTGGTTCACAGAATTGTGAAAGAATGACTTCTGTTGTTTCAAGCAAACCAGTTTTGGGTAGTTTGTTATATAATCCCCTGAAAACTTATGCTAGTTATCAATTTATTGCTTCTAACCTCCAAATTCAACCTTCTTTTCTGCTCTGTGAAAACCATTACGGGTTCTGTTTCTCCTTTGTAGTTGGAACCACATTAAGCTTTGCCAGTAGATGGCAATGGACAGACATTATAGAAGAAGGAGCTTCTCTTCTCAGTCCTGGTGTTTTCCTCTCATTGCTCCTCCTTCTTTATCCTTTCTTTTGTTCCTCCTTCTCGTTCATTCTCTTCCTCCTCCTACTTCTACTTCTTCCCCTGCTCCCTCTGCCTCTCCATCCTTTGTTGCTTTTATGGCATGCCTACCAGTGGTTTCTGTGAACATCCAGTGGAATTCTCTGGCATTGAGCTTCAGCTGCAACCCAGCAGCCAAAACTTTCCCTAATATTTCCCTAATATTTTGCCAGCCACTGTGAGTGAATCTCAACACAACCCCACAGGAAGATTCCCAGTGAGACTCCAAAATGCCCCCAGTGTAGACCTCCCAATCTCAGCCTGCACGTACTCCAAAGAGTTATTTCTTGTTTGTTGAATGTGGACACAATTCTACACCCACCAGCCTCTACCTACATAATGTGATCATCTCTGGCCCAAGCCTACACAGTGAACTTCACAATCCATTTGGCTAAAGCCCCGTCTTCTCTAATGAGTTCTGAATCACAACTGTGGGGAGTGTAGACCCCTCACAAGTTCCTTAGGTATACTCCTCAGCCCTAGGGTATTTATAAGTGATTTTGTTATGGTTCATAGTTCTTTACATTAAAAGCCCCTTTTCAAATCACTATGTGGTTTCTGTCTCCTGATTGGACCCTGATTGATACATGCATTTTACATAAGAGAAAATCAAGGCACAAAAAGGTTAACTGACTTACCCAAATCAACCCAGCTAGTAGTTGGTAGAATCATTATTCAAGCCGGCTTTGAAATCTGTTCTCTTAGCCACTGCATTGTACCACACTGACAAGAATAAACTAGGTATTTGACATTAAATTAAATATAGAGAAAGATAGCATTTGATTATAGACACAGTATCTGGGTCATATTTATATTAGTTATTTGACAATTATAATGCCTGGATTAAGAGAGGTAGAGGGAAGAAATAAATATAGATTTAGATAATATAAAAAATGAATCTATCATTCCAAAAGAAGTGTTTAAAGCAGTGAGCTAAAACAAGAAAGAGTAGCTCATGAGTTGGAGATGTCCACAATTTGTTTCATTTATCCTATAAAGTAATGTCCTGCATGGTGTGTTTGAAACATTCTAATTAGCTCACAACATTTTTAATTCAACAAGTTTCACATAATAATAAAGTTTTTAGCTTTTCTGAAGAAAAATAAAATACCACAACCTCAGAGAGGCCTGTTCAAACCGTTAAAAATTATTTTATGTAATACCACACTATTTTGTTAGTTCTGGGCTTTGTTTTTCTTTTGTGGTGGGTTTTTCATTTGTTTGTTTTTGCTTACTTTTATATTATTTATCTCTGTTGATTTAAAAATTATGTGAGACTATGTCTTGTCTATTATTTGTTACTACTGTTATTCAGTACCTGCAGCTATTTCTGATATATATCATCTCAATATTTTTTATTAAGAATATAGACTCAAAGCCAATTTGTTGTGGGTAAAGGGCAAGTCAGTGAAGTAAATATAGATTACTAAATATATCAAAATGGCTTTTTATTTTAAAACAAAAATAACCAAAAATTATGTTAAATAGTTATATATGTATGCATTCTGATGTATAAAATATTTTATTTTTTGTTAATGAAATACATTAGAAAAATGGAATGATAATGACTATAAATTTTGATTTTTAATAAATATTTTGAAAGAGTATATAAGACTTGAACTAAATTTATGTATTAGCAAAAAATACTCTAACAAGACATTCCATTTTTTTTATTGCTGAACTACTGAAATTAAATTATATATACATACAAAACAACAAAGCAAAAATATTAGTCATTACATTTATTCCCATGATAAAATTTAAATCTCAAGTCTAAGAAAAAGATAAAATATTTCCTAGCTCTAAATAACTTTTTTAAAAATTTCATCTCTTATTTTTGAAAATTCCTACATGATCAATTGTGAATAATTTTTTAAAAATCATATATTATGTCTGGATAGTTCCATCTTTCCTCTTTTTATAATCTTTTCACACTTTGAAACATATTAACCATTTTTATCTTACTATTTCTCTTCATTAAAACCTTTCTGCTTTACTCCAAAATTGTAACTCAATAAATTTGAAGATAATATTTTCAAAGAAAATAATTATGTTATCTGCTTATTCTAAAAGCACTTTTGCATATTAAATGATGTCTTTATTTCCATATTAAAATATAGAAATAAGATATATAAATTTCTTTATGTAAGTAAATATATATATAAATTATTTGTTTGCTGAATTTTATTTTTGATTTCTTTATTCACTATTAACTGTAAGAGAGGCTACTGCTGAGACTTAATGACAGGTTCTTTCTGGTGTTCTTGCAAAAAGATAAACAAAACACAAGTCAATGTTACTTTTATTCATCCATAAATATATATGGCAACCAGTATAATTATTTAAATTTATAAACCTTATATATCCTGACGAGATTATTCATTGCCACGCTTTGGTTAAAATTATTTTTTGGTTATAAGAAATCTATTATTGTTATTGTTTTAAATCATTTTTTGATAATCAAAACTATTTAATCTCCTATGTTTTTCTCTTATCTTTGCACTGCTTGCCCATATTTGTTTCCCATGTTTCATTTATTTTACTCTCTACTTTATAATCTCATCTTTATTTAAATTGTCAGCCTACACTGACCTCCTTAAAAGACTCACCTAACATATATTTGCTTTAGAACAAATATCTCCTATGTAGTAACTGTCTCACCTCTTCCATTTGATTCACATTTTTCACCTCTGCATAAAGGCTGTTTTTCCCTTTGTGTGGGGGAAGAACAGAAATACACAGTTGTGATTAACACATGGAAAACAGAAAAGGCTGTAACTAAATATGTTCAAAATTTGAGTTTGTCTTTCAGTGCAAATCTATCAGAGCCATAAAAATGCTGAGTTTGTGTCTAGTCTTTTCAACTCCACTACTAAAGAGAGATTTAGGCATACTCCACTTAATCTCTCTCATATCATATAAATATATAAAAGAATGGATATTAGTATTGTATAGGTATGCAAAAGTGTCTATAGTATATAATTGAATATATGCAAATATTTATAGTTCACAATTAAATGTGTAGTAACACACAAAGCAAAGAGTTAAATACATAGAATTATTGTTAGAAACATTCTAGAGTGTTTTAACCAAACTTTAAGACCTATATATAATTTGAGAAATTTAATTCTACCAAAATTTTTAGGTGGTAGGTGCTCATTTGCATCCTGGGATGAAA
Organism: Cebus imitator; assembly: GCF_001604975.1. Classification (NCBI taxonomy): domain Eukaryota; kingdom Metazoa; phylum Chordata; class Mammalia; order Primates; family Cebidae; genus Cebus; species Cebus imitator. The sequence continues at coordinate 6,511,014 of NW_016107411.1, read as the reverse complement.
ACTGAGAAAACCTAAGAATAGGGAGATTAGGTAAATTGAGTAAGGTCTCTCAATAACTATATCATGGTGCTGAGATTTAAACCAGGCAATGTAACTCCAGCATTTGTCCTCTTATGGACATAGTGTGCCATAATGTGACAAAATTCAGAAAATATTATTTGATTTCACTGATCCATGGATGAAATATATCAAATATAAATAATAACTATGAAAACATGGATATGTACACTGAGAAAGTACATAAAAGTTCATCACAGTTTTGTGCCTATCATTCTTAATGAGCTTTAAGCTTAGATATAAACCTAGAATAAAGATAGCTTTCAAGCAAAGGTAAAACTAAAGTAATCATGATGGTATCTGTCTATTATAACTTATTTGCTGCTTCCTGTTTGCTGAATAACTCTGAAAAATATAGGAGTTAATTGCCACGCAGAAAGTATTTAATATATTTCCAAAGGTTGGGGAATTTCTGCACTATTAAAGATGAGAAAGACCACTGCTGAGGCTTAATGGTAGCTTCTTTTTGGTGTTCTTGCAAAACAAGATAAATGAGACACAAATCAATCTTACTTTTATTCATAGTTGTAAAGGCTGAAATCTGTTGACCTATTTACTATATAATGATAAAGCAGAGAATAAAACTATAATAGGATTACATGTATTGAAGAATATAAACATGTATCCAAAATCTTTCTTCCAAAATCTTCCAAAAGTTTATTTTCTACACCAAACAACACTATAGAATATGAAACAAAATAATACTTCGTCTCTTTTTGTTCGCTACAAATATATCTTCTTTCCTTTCTCTGGGCTCTGTTGTATAGTATGGTTCTGTAATCCTGCTTATGTGTGAAGTTATAGAAGTAAAGTTAGAGAAGAATTCTTTGTAACCTTTCATTTTTCAGTTTTAATGCCTTTGTTCTTTGCCTTCCAGTGAAAACAGATTCTCATATACATTTCATTGACTTTTTAATTTTCTAGCCTTGACTTGGAATCCATTTTACAGCCTCATAATTCTTTTAGTTTTTACTACTAAGGGACTGTGTTAAGGAAAAATTCTTCTCTTCCTAGGTCCAAGAGTTTCCCAGTGCCATACCTCCATCCACACCCCAAAGATCAATCACTCCAGAGGAAGTTTGAAAGAACTCCTCTCATTGGACAAGAACATTAATGAGAAGGGAATAACTCCAGGGTTAAAACTCCACTGCTCCTTACCTATAGGAATAACCCCTCCAGATTCCCCTCCCACAGCAGCATGGGAGCTCTCTCTCTTTCTCGCTCTCTCTCTCCCTCTGTCTAATGGGTCCACAATATTTATTGAAACAGTAAGTTCAACATGCCTCTGGGGTCCCTTTCCCCATTCTTCAGGGTAAGAGAGGCCAAGGACCTTGGATTAAGAAACTGGGAGCGTCTTCGGCACACCACTGCCCCCTCCCCCAGCTACATCTTTGGCGAGCCTGCCAGCAGGAACATCAGACTTCAGAGCAGTGAGTGGTATGGAACACCTTTGGCTTGCTAATTAGCCCTTTCGAGTCTTTTTAATTTGTTAAGGAGGTAAAGACCAGGTGCAGCATTGGAGGCAAGGCTGGGCAGATGTTGCCTGCAGAAAGCAGGTGGCTGGGTCTGTGTGGGGCACTTGCAGCAACGGCTGGGCTGAGTGGCAGGTACAGCCACCTGTGTGAGCCACACCCAGTCTTTCAGAACCAGTGGAGGCAGTGGCTGCCTCAGGGCCATTGCAGCAGCTGGGCCAAGTGGCAGGCACAACCTCCTACTTGAGCCATGCCCAGCCTTTCAGACCCACAGCAGCAGCAGCGGCAGTGCTGGACTGCTGAAGCATCTGGCCCAGGCAGCTTGAAATAAAGCCACTTTGCAAGCCAAACCAGATGCCAACCTCCTAAGTCCAGATTCCTGTGAGGCAAACTTCTTCCCAGCTCTTTCCTCTAAGATATTTCCTACACATAAGGCTTTTGGGGTGGCAGTACAGGGACCCATGCCCACAGTGCCCTCAGGCTTATGCCTATGAGGACCTCCTGCAGAATAAGTGCACAGGGCCAGTTCCCTTAGTCCACAGTGCTAGATTATGTCCTAATAGGCCCATAGTCTCTCAGTGGGTACTGGAGGCTATAGGACATTGTGTTTTTTGTCACCCGCAATTTACCAATCCGAGTGGTGCCAGTATCTAATAATGTACAATTTGCCTTGCCTGGGATTAGCTCTCTATACAGCAGAACTTCTCCATCTAGAATACCATAGTCAAACCTGGTCCAAGGCTCAAATAGTTAATTACAGGCCCCACAACCCTAGGGCATATTCCTATGATGGAAGGTGGGGTGGGGCAGGAGGCCCAGGCCCTGAGAGCATTGTTCCAGCATCAGCCATGCAGTCATTCATTACCTTCTTTAGGGTTGTTGTGCTTAGAGGGCCCTCTGAAGAAGTTTATCCTCCTAGGGAAGCTTTATGGTCAGGCCTATGTTAACTGAGCTCTTGCTAGGGAATATTGGCACCCATCGCCCAAGACTCACTGGCCTAGTTCTTCAAGGATGTGCTGGTACAGGGCCACTGATCCCAGCAGCCGCATGTCCTTATGGTGGCCAATAAGGACATTTAGACAGTGAGGGTATACCCATGACGCCAATAAGTGTGATTAAACCCAGCACATGGGGGCCTAGAAGATGATCACACATCTACGGTGCAAGGAAACTACAAGGTGCTATAACTGGGAGATGCCCCAGGGCTAGCAGTTGCAAGGAATAACCAGGGATGCGGGCATCCATCTGTTCAATTTCAGAAGGGTGCTACTCTTCCCAAGGCAAAATTGCCCTGAAAGTGTATCCTGGATAACCGGGACCAATTTGACTCATGATCTTTGAAGAAGTAGCAGTTCATTTTTCTCTGCCAAATGGTGTGGCTGTGATACCCTCTACTGAGTGGAAAAACCTGGCCTCCTAAGGGAAGTATTAATTATAACAACCTTCTACAACTAGACCTCGTCTGTAAGAGGGAAGGTAAATGGACTGAGGTCCCCTATGTGCAAGTTTCCTTTTTTTTCTCTCTCTCTAAGGGATAATCCTCAGCTACTTAAAGCCTATAACCTATACCCTACTGGCCCTTCCTCAGGACTACCCCCATATTCAGGACTCCCTGTGGCCCCTCCCTCCACTGATGCTGACCAGGTCTCCTCAGCTTCTACAGCCCAAGAGGAGTCAGGGAAGGCAGAGGCACCTCAAGCTACTAGGATGCCCCAACTCTGCCCCCTACAGGTGGTAGGAGGAGAATTTCCTCCAACCAAGGTACATACTTCCTTCTCACTGTCTGGCTTAAAGCAAATCAAAGCAGACTTAGGAAAATTTTCAGATGACCTGGACAAATACATAGATGTTCTGCATGGCCTGGGTCAGTCCTTTAAATTAGATTGGAAAGATATCATATTATTCCTCAGTCAGACCCTAACCAGCAATGAGAAAGGCTAATCTAGCAGCAGCTCATGAGTTTGGGAACACCTGTTACCTTAGGCAAGGTCATGACCAAACGATGCCAGAGGAGAATAGATTCCGTACAGATAGACAAGCAGTCCCTAGAATGGACCCTCTCTGGGATCCTGACTCAAAACAGGGGGACTGGAGTCATGGGCACCTATTAACCTGCATGCTTGAGGGATTAAGGCAAACTAGGAAAAAGCCCATGGATTATGCAATGTTATCCACCATAACTCATGGAAAGGAAGAAAACCCCACAGCTTTCCTTAAGTAGTTATGGGTGGCCTTAAGAAACTATGCTCCCTTGTTACCAGACTCCATTGAGGGTCAGCTAATACTAAAAGACAAATTTATTATGCAAGCAGCAGCAGACATTAGGAGGAAGCTCCAGAGGCTGGCCATGGGGCCAGAACAGAGTCTAGAATTATTACTAAATCTAGCAACCTCAGTGTTCTATAATGGAGACCAGGAGGAACAGGCTGAAAGAAACAGGAAAAACCAGAGAAAAGCTGCAGCCCTAGTCATGGCCTTCAGGCAAGCAGACCCAAGGGGCTCAGAAGAAAGGCTTGGCTTAGCCACCAGCCTAGCCGAGCTAGCTACCACCGCAGCCTACTGGGACACTTTAAGAGAGATTGTCCCCAGAGGAATGGACCACTTCCTCGTCCTTGCCTACTGTGCCAAAGGGATCACTGGAAAGCACACTGTTCCAGGGGTGAAGGTTCCCAGGGACTGAGGTGGCTGATTGGATGACCAACAGCAGGACTAAGGGTGCTCAGGGTAAGCACCAGCACAAGCCATCACCCACGTCAAGCCCTGGTTAAGACTGACCATAGAGGGCCAGGAAGTCATTCTTCTCCTGGATACCAGTGCATCCTTCTCAGTTTTGCTTTCCTGTCCTGGATGGTTGTCCTCCAAATTTGCAACTGTCCCAGGAGTCCTAGGACAAGCAGTCTCCTGATATTTCTCCCAGCCCCTAAGCTGTAAGTAGGGATATCTACTCTTCTCTCTGCCTTCCTCATCATGCCAGAAAGTCCCACTCCCTTACTAGGTTGGGACCTGTTAGCCAGAGCAGGAGCCATTGTCTATATGAACTGCATCAGGGAGGACATCCTTCTCTGCTGCCCATTATTTAAAGAGGTAATTAATCCTGAGGTTTGGGAAATGGAGGGAAAATTTGGATGAGCAAAGAATGAATGCCCAATTCAAATAAGGCTAAAGGATCCCACCTCTGTTCCTTACCAAAGGCTGTACCCCCTAAGACCAGAAGCCAAAAAGGGGCTATAGGATTCTGTAAGAAACTTAAAAGCTAGCTCAGGGTCTAGTAAAGGCCTGTAACAGCCCTTGTAATACTCTAATTTTGGGAGTGAAAAAACCTAATGGACAATGGAGGCTAGTGCAGGATCTTAGGCTTATTAATGAAGCTGTGATCCCTTTACGCCCAGCTATACCCAACCCATACACCTTGCTTTCTCATATAAAAGGAGAGACACAATGGTTTACAGTCCTGGACCTTAAGGATGCCTTTTTCTGTGTTCCATTACATCTGGAATCCCAGTTTCTGTTCACCTTTGAAGATCCTTTAGACCAGAGTTCTCAGCTCACCTGGACAGTGTTAGCCCAGGGCTTTTGAGATAGCCCCCACCTGTTTGGCCAGGCTCTAGTGCAGGACCTTAGTAGTTTTCTCATCCTGGTACCCTGGTTCTTTAATACCTGGATGACTTACTTTTAAATGCTAACTTGGAAACCCAGTGTCAGCAGGTCACCCAGGACCTCCTACACTTTCTAGTCACCTGTGGACATAAGGTTTCCAAACCAAAAGCCCAACTTTGTAGGCAAGAGGTACAATACTTAGAACTTGTCTTGTCTAAGGGTACTCAGGCCCCTGATGGAGAACATCGCCAACCCACACTGTCCTTCCCCCGTCGAAAGACCTTAAAACAGTTGAGGGAATTCTTAGGAATAACTGTTTTCTTTAAATTGTGGATTCCCAGATATGGTTAAACAGCCAAATCTCTATACACTCTTATTAAGGAAACCCAAAAAGCTAACGCCCATCTAATACAATGGGACCCTATAGCTGAGGCAGCCTTTCAGACCCTGAAGCGGGCACTACTGCAGGCTCCAGCTGTAAGCCTTCCTACAGGGAACTTTTCCCTATATGTTAGATAAAAGTCAGGAGTGGCACCGGGGTTCTCACCCAGACTTGGGGGACCACGCCACAACTGGTGGCATACCTCAGTAAGGAAATTTATACAGTAGCAAAAGGCTGGCCACACTACTTGCAAGTCTTAGTCATGGTGGCTATACTGGTTTCAGAAGATGTTAAAATAGTGAAAGGGAAAGATCTGTAATGGACTTCACATGATGTAGCTGGAATTCTGGCCTCTAAAGGAGGCTTATGGCTTCCTAACAACCGCTTACTCAAATATCAGGCCTTAATGCTCGAAGGGCCTGTACCTCAGCTGCACACATGTGTAGCCCTCAATCCACCTAAATTTCTTCCTGAGGAAGAAGCAGACACAGAACATGACTGTCAGCAGGTTATAGCCCAGAACTATGTGGCTAGAGAGGATCTCTTAGAAGCTCCTCTAGCCAATCCTGACCTTAACCTACATACTGACAGAAGTTCCTTTATGGAAAATGGAATTGGAAAGGCAGGCTATGCAGTAGTCAGTGATCCAACAGTGCTTGAAAGTAATTCCCTTCCTCCTGGGATAGTGCCCAGCTGGCAGAACTGGTAGCCCTCACTCAAGCTCTAAAATTAGGAAAAGGGAAGAGAATAAACACACACACAGATTCCAAATACACTTACCTGGTTCTGCATGCTCATGCTGCCATATGGAAGGAGAGAGTTTCTAACCTCGGCAGGAACTCCCATTAAATACCATAAGGAAATTTTAGACTTATTACAAGCTGTCCAAGAACCCAAAGAGGTAGCAGTCTTACACTGCCGGGGTCACCAGAAAGGAGATGAGAAGGAAGCAAAGGGCAGTCACCGAGCTGACCTAAAAGCAAAAAGGGCGGCTAGGCAAGAACTTATAGAAGAGTCTTTAATATGGGAAAACCCTCTCCAGGAAAGTAGACCTCAGTACTCATCAGAAGAGGTAGAGTGGGCAATCTCCCAGGGACATAATCTTCTTCCCTCAGGATGGCTGGCTACTGAGGAAGGAAGAGTGCTCCTATTTGCTGCCAGCTGGTGGAAAGTACTTAAAACCCTGCATCAAACCTTCCATATGGGTATAGAGAATACATATCAAATGGCCAAATCTGTATTTATAGAAAAAGATCTCTTCAAGGCTATCTAACAAATAGTAAAAGGATGTGAAATATGCCAGAAAAAATAATCCTTTGGCACATCACAAAGCTCCTCCTGGGGAACAACGAACTAGTCATTACCCAGGTAAGGACTGGCAAATGGACTTTACCCATATGCCTAAGTCTGGGGGATATCAATATCTGCTAGTATGTGTAGATACCTACACAAACTGGGTTGAAGCTTTCCTCTGTAGAACAGAAAAAGCCCAAAAGTCCTGATTAATAAAATAATCACTAGATTCAGACTCCCTTGCTGTCTTCAAAACGATAACAGCCCTGCCTTCAAAGCTGCAGTTACCCAAGGAATTTCCAGGGCGTTAGGAATACAATATCATCTTCACTGTGCTTAGAGGCCTCAGTCCTCAGGGTAAGTGGAAGAGATGAATGAAATTCTTAAGAGACACCTAAAGAAACTGGCACAGGAAACCCACCTCCCGTGGCCTTCTCTATTAGCAATAGCACTCTAAAGGGCTCAAAACTCTCCTCAGAAAATAGGACTCAGCCCCTATGAGATGCTTTTTGGAGGGCCCTTTCTTACTAATGATCTTGTATTAGACAAGGAAGCAGCAGATCTAATAAAATATACAACCTCCTTGGCTAAGTACCAACAGGCTCTTAGGAATCTTACCTGAAGGACTATGGAAAAAGGGAAAGAATTGTTCTGCCATGGAGACTTGATGCTTGTTAAGTCTCTCCCCTAAGACACTCACCCTCTAGGCCCATCTTGGGAAGGATGATTTTCGGTTATTCCGTCTACCCCAATGGCAGTTAAGGTGGTGGGAATTGACTCATGGATACATGACACTTGGTTGAAGCCTTGGACATCTCCTGAAGAAAATCATAGGCCCTCCACTCCACAGCCTGAAGTTCCAGGAGACAACATTTGTACACCTGCCAGCCATTAGAGGATCTATGTTTGCCTTCTGACAAGGTCCCCAGGAAAGTAACTACTCGTAAGTCTAACTTACATCCTGGAATTCACAGGACTATCACTCCTAGCTTTACTATTTGTGGCAGGCCTCTACATGGTTGCTCCTACTGATTGGCCTAATAGCTCTCCTCCTCTGCTTCCTAGTGCCCCCTCCCCGACCTCCACTATGACAATTTACACCGACTTTCAGGTGCACAGTCTTCTCTTGCTGAGGCCACACCATACTCAAACCTCAATTACTCTTTTCATAGTTGGTGGGGGCAGAATAATAGGAGGACGTGGTACTGGCTTTGGAGAAGTTACTACCACTATGCAGATTTATTATAAGCTATCTCAGGAGTTAAATGATAACATAAAAAAGGTTGCTAATTCTCTCTGCAAAGTCAGCTCACTCTGAAAAAGCAGCTTAACTCTTTAGATGCCATAGCTCTTCAAAATAAAGAGTCCTGAATCTGCTAACAGCAGAGAGAAGAAACGTGTCCCTCTCTAGGAAAAGAATGCTGCTACTATATAAACGAATCATGTATTGTCTTAAACAAAATTAAAGAACTCATGATAAATAGAATACAAGGCTAAAGACCTTCAAGAAACAGGATTACGGAGCGTGTTGAACAACTGGCTGTCCTGTCTTTACCTCTTCTAGGCCCATTTATAACCATTCTATTATTCCCAGTCTTCAGGCCTCTCATCTTTAACCTTCTTGTCAAATATTTTTCTTCTAGAATTAAGGCCATGAGGCCACAAATGGTCCTGGAAATGAAACCCCCGATATCCTTGGCTCATGAGTTCTATCGTGGACCTCTGGATCAACCTGCATCCCTGGAAGCCTCCCTGCTGGAGGAAACCTGAACTACAGGGCCCCTTCTACACCCCAATTCAACAGAAAGTAATTAAAGAGTGATCGACACCCATTTCTCAAAAGCAGTTGGATGTTCCTGTTAAGAGGGGGGACTGAGGGACTGTGTTAAGGAAAAAAACTTCACTTTCCAGGTCCATGAGGGGCATGGTTTCCAAGGCAAGAGTTTCTAGTGCCACACCTCCATCCACGCCCCCATCCAAAAATGTAAAGTTCTTTGTCTAGGTTTCCCAGGCATGGGCTAAGTAGAGGAATCCAGGTGGGCTTCTTTGTCCAAAAAGCCTGCAGAAAGCTCTGGGAGGAGGGTCTCTGATGCGGGCGAAGTAGCCAACCGGGTATCAGAGTCAAAGATCAATCACTCCAGAGGAAGTCTGAAAGAACTCCTCTCATTGGACAAGAACATGAATGAGGAGGAAGTAACTCCAGAGTTAAAACTCCACTGCCCGAGCAATCAGGCAAGAAAAAGAAATAAAGGATATTCGATTAGGAAAGAAGGAAGTCAGATTGTCTCTATTTGCAGATGACCGGATTGAATATTTAGAAGACCCCATTGTCTCAGCCCAAAATCTCCTGAAACAGATAAGCAACTTCAGCAAAGTCTCGGGATACAAAATAAATATGCAAAAATCACAGGCATTCCTATACACCAATAACTGACTTAAAGAGAGCTAAATCAAGAGCGAACTTTCATTCAAAATTGCTACAAATAGAATAAAATACCTAGGAATACAACTAAAAAAGAATGTAAAGGCTCTCTTAAAGGAGAACTACAAACCACTGCTCAATAAAATAAGAGAGGACACAAACAGACAAATATTCCATGTTCATGGTTAGGAAAAATCAATGTCATGAAAATGGCCACACTACCCAAAGTAATTTACAGATTCAATGCTATCCCCATCAAGCTACCAATGACCTTCTTCACAGAACTGGAAAAAACCACCATAAACTTCATATGGAACCAAAAGAGAGTCCACATAGCCAAGTCAATTCTAAGCAAAAGAACAAAGCAGGAGGCATCACACTACCTGACTTCAAACTATACTACAAGGCTACAGTAATCAAAACAGCATGGTACTGGTACCAAAACAGAGATATAGACCAATGGAACAGAACAGAAACCTTAGAGGCAACCTCACACATCTACAACCATCTGATCTGTGACAAACCAGACAAAAACAAACAATGGGAAAAGGATTCCCTGTTTAATAAATGGTGTTGGGAAAACTGGCTAGCCTCATGAAGAAAGCAGAAACTGGACCCCTTCCTGACACCCTACACTAAAATTAACTGCAGATGGATTAAAGACTTAAACATAAGACCTAACACCATAAAAACCCTAGAAGAAAATCTAGGCAAAACCATTCGGGACATAGTAGGAGGCAAGGGCTTCATGACTAAAACACCAAAAGCATTGGCAACAAAAGCCAAAATAGACAAATGAGCCCTAATCAAACTCCACAGCTTCTGCACAGCAAAAGAAACTGTCAATAGAGTGAATTGGCAACCAATAGAATGGGAAAATATTTTTGCAATTTGCTCATCTGACAAAGGGCTAATATTCAGAATCTTCAAAGAACTAAAACAGATTTACAAGAAAAAAACAAACAAGCCCATTCAAAAGTGGGCAAAGGATATGAACAGACACTTTTCAAAAGAAGACATATATGAGGCCAACAAACATGAAAAAATGCTCATCGTCACTGGTCATTAGAGAAATGCAAATCAAAACTACATTGAGATACCATCTCACACCAGTTAGAATGGAGATCATTAAAAAATCTGGAGACAACAGATGCTGGAGAGGATGTGGAGAAACAGGAACACTTTTAGACTGTTGGTGGGAGTGTAAATTAGTTCAACCATTGTGGAAGACAGCGTGGTGATTCCCCAAGGACCTAAAATGGAAATTCCTTTTGACCCAACAATCCCATTACTGGGTATATATCAAAAAGATTATAAATCGTTCTATTATAAGGACACATGCACACAAATGTTCATTGCAGCACTGTTTATAATAGCAAAGACTCGGAACCAGCTCAAATGCCCATCGATGATAGACTGGACAGGGAAAATGTGGCACATATACCTCATGGAATACTATGCAGCCATAAAAAATGATGAGTTCGTGTCTTTGCAGGGACATGCATGAACCTGGAAACTATCATTGTCAGCAAACTGACACAAGAACAGAAAATCAATCACCTCATGTTCTCACTCACAGGTGGGTGTTGAACAACGAGAACACATGGACACCAGAAGGGGAGCATCACACACTGAGGTCTGTTGGGGGGTACTAGGGGAGGGACAGTGGGGGATGGGGAGTTGGGGAGGGATAACATGGGGAGAAATGCCAGATATAGGTGATGGGGAGGGAGGCAGCAAACCACATTGCCATGTATATACTTATGCAGCAATTTTGCATGTTCTTCACATGTACCCCAAAACATAAAATGCAATAAAATATATTTAAATAAAAAAAACTCCGCTGCTCCTTACCTATACAGAAATCTCCAGATTCCTCTACCACAACAGCGTGGGAGCTCTCTCTCTTCTCTCTCTCTCTCTTTCTATGTCTATCTGCCTAATAAATCACTTTTTCTGCAAAACTCTTTGGGTTCATGATATTTAATACAAACAGTAAGCTCACCACGACTCTAGGGCCCCTTTCCCCATTCTTTGGGGTAAGAGAGGCCAAGGACCTGGGATCCAGAAACTTGGGGCATCTTTGGGATGCCCTCATTCCCTCCCCTGGCTACACTATCAAAATAGATGTCATCAATACTTACAGACCTCTTTAACTCATTTATGAAATCAGACAGGGTAACTTAGGTCCCTTTTCAGTACTTGCATAGGCTCACATGCAAGGGATTATATACAACATTTGCACAGAAGTTTCTCTTCTGTCCTGCCATCTTCAGGTTCCAGGAAAACAGTTGTAAACCATTTTGCTATGACTTTCATAATTCTGCAGTAATAATTAGTTTTTCTAATTATGTATCATACCAAATGTTAACAACAATATGTGGACTGATAAAGGTATATTTTCTTAACATCAATAGAATGTAAGCGCGTTATAGAGTAAACATGTATTAAAAGTTTAACAGAAGCTAGGTTTTTATTATTGAACCAATTTATTATTTAAAAGCAAGTTAACAATCTTCTTGAGTTTGATGAAGAAAAGCTATTTTTTTTAACTTCTGAGAATCTCTCTGTATCTAGGATTTGTGCTTCTTTTGTATTTATTTTCTCTTATATTTATAACACTTATAACATGCAACACATCCAAGTCAGAATTCCTGCCCTAAGATTTATTAATCATGGTAATACTGGGCAAGTTACTTGACTTAGAGAGTCAAGTTTATTCCCTCCTCTCTTATAAAAAGTTAGTAATATCCACTTCATAGGATTTTTATAAAATTAAAACAAGTCAAAACACTTCAAATATCTTTCAGAGTTGAGACATTGATCACTACCTGCAGAGGTCTGTCCAATAGACCTTGCCTTAATGATGGATGAATGAAAGCACTTTCATCCCCAGTACAGTGATTTCAAGTGGGCTAGAGATCGTCATCAGTTTCTTTCAGAGGGTGATTGCAGATAACTAACGACAACTCACTGCTTCTACTCACATTTATTCAGTATAGATTTAATAATAGAGGTTCTAAGTCAACATGCTTGTGCACAATTAGTATGGTTGAAAGAGTGGGTTTATGAATGGTAAAAGCTTTTGGTTTCAGGACCCAGAGTAAACACCATTAACGGGTAATGCCCATTTGACCTCCCTCTGAGACAGTCACTTGGTACAAAGTTTAGGTGAGCCAACAGACTGAAGACAAAGGGATGTAGAGTAAACAGACTTAACTGGAGAAGCTTTCATTGTCCCCAGTCTTTTACCCTGTGACTTAATACTCTAATGTAAGAACTGGCTGCCTTCAGCCCCAGTCAAACCTTTCAGCCTTCCAAAAGGTTTGAGACTATAATCTTCTAAGTTCCCCTAATATTTCCCTAATATTTTGCCAGCCACCCCAAGTGAATTTCAACATAGAGTGTTTAGCATATATTATACTCATTTTATATTATAGTAGGTACCACTGTTATTGTTAGTGACATTGTGAGATCTGAAATGGCTTTAATCAATATAGTCCAATCTTAGAAAAAATAATTTAAAAATCCTCAACTTTTAATTTATTACAAACTTACTTCTTTTCATCTGGCTAAAGTTCTGCTCAGCAACTTCCATAATAATAAGAAAATTATATATATATATATATATATATATATATGAGAGTATATACTGATATACATATGTAGTCATTTATAAACTATAAACAAATACATAAAACTAATGATAATTATAAAGCTTAAAGTGAATCCAAAATTTTTTTCTTGTTTTTCAGCAGAAAATTGGAGGTTTACTGTCTGATAAAAAAGAGCATATTCTATAATAATGGCCATGCACTTAAATAGTACTATTATTCTTTAGTGGCTGGAAACACTACAGAAAATTAAGACAATAGTTGACCTATCCACATAGATAAAAGGGCTAAGCACAGACATTCCCATGAGATTCTGGAAATGTAATTTTCACATTGAAATGTATATTTTTTAAAGTATGAGACCATACCTTTTATCTATGTATTTATTAATATGTTTACTAAGTATTATCAAACATTGGAGGACTAGATAAAATAAATTTCAAATTTAGTGTCTTTTCATTTTGATTAGGGAGCCACAAAAACATGATAAAAAGAACATCTCACAGATATCAATTACCAGAAGGATAAAACAAACCATAACAAAGCATTAGTCTAGGAGTGTCTGAAGAACTTGATTTCTGCAGAATCCATTTACAATCTTCAAAGTGACACTGACTCTGTCAGAGGCCAAGTGTAAGTAAATGATCAAGCTTAACCGAAGTGCTTAAAGAGCCATAAATCAGGAAGAATTTGAAAGTGAGGGGATTATTAAGGTTAACTGTTGTAAGATAAGGAGGTGAGAAACCTTGACAGAGCAACAAGATAGTTATCATGGCTTTAAGGTAAAAATCATTACTTGAGAAGGGGAATTTAATTTGTTCCTAAGTAAAAGAAGATTGATTTTTGTTTCCATTTTGTAGGTTTTATTTTGCTATTTAAATTCCAGGCTGGGCATTGAGGGTGGCGGGAATGATAAAAATGTGTATGTATGTATGTATTGGTTATGTCATCATTTAGAATTGAAAAATACGAGTCCCCAAACAATCTGCGACCTATTTTCATTTAATTTACATCACAATTAAGTTTGCAACACTAGAAAATTCATGTAATGAGGCAAAATATTAGAGGAGAGATAAGCCCAGGGAATTACCAACTTTTTGTATATATTTACCTGAACTTAGTTATTTTACTAATATAAATAATTACTAATAATAGTAAAATAATACTAATAAAATCTGCAGATATGTTTTATTTCTATCTCTAAAAGTGATTTTTTTTTTGAAGATTGGGATCAGGATTCAAATAGTTCTTTCCTAATAAGGTGGGAATGGTTTTCAATTGCCTTTGGTAGAATCTAATCTTCAAAATATAATGAAGCTAAATTGACAGAAAAACATATACACAGAAAAATACAAATACAATGAATAAACACTGAGTCAGCAAAGTGAAGAGTCTATAGATTTTTTTTTCTCTCTCTCTAGCTTTTAAAGTGACTATTGTAACTTAGCAAACGGTATGATAAAATTTTTTGTTTCTTAAATTTTACAATAAAAATATTATGTCTTGAATAATGATTTTAGGCTGTGATGAGTTAGATGTTAGATCAGAGACTGAAACTATAAATAGAAATTAAATGTATTTTGTGCTCTCAGAAACTCATGGTTTACAAATATGTTAAAATAAGGAATGCCTTGTTATGGGGTATTTTAATAAAGGTAGAGTACTTAAATTAACCTTTAAAATGGATGTAATTATGGAATCACTTGTCTTCATTTTTTTTTCACAACTACCACCACTGTCAAAAGTTGAATGATGATGTAGCAAATTTTAAAATTTAGCTCAACTACAGTCAGTGGCTTTAAAAAGCATTTCCAGCTATTTCAAACTTGCATGTGGTAGAATTAATACACCTTTGACCTTTCACAGTTGAATTATCTTTTCTTAGCACTGTTATATTAGGTATATGCCCCCAACCTCAACCAAATGTTATATAGATTATGTTGTTTTACTAGGCTTTGCATTTACTTGAGAGTCTTATGACACACTAGAGGCTTAACCATTGCTACAGAAATTCTGGTCACTTTAACCACGGAGCATTGTGTGTGTGTGTGTGTGTGTGTGTTTTGTTGTTGTTGTTGTTTTGTTTGTTAATTTTCATATAAAAATCCCCAAATAACAGGACATTTGTATTTACTACCAAGCTGAACTGCATTAGAACCTCCAGGGCTGCAGCTAAATCCTGAGAGGATTGAAACTCAGAGGGAGTTTTACAGCCTACATAGTCTACCCTCAGACACCAAAGGACTTGTGGGATGCTGAGATACATTTTCTTATTAAAATTTCAGTCAGTTAGGCCGGGCGCGGTGGCTTAAGCCTGTAATCCCAGCACTGTGAGAGGCCGAGGCGGGTGGATCACGAGGTCAAAAGATCGAGACCATCCTGGTCAACATGGTGAAACCCCGTTTCTACTAAAAATACAAAAAATTAGCTGGGCATGGTGGCGCGTGCCTGCAATCCCAGCGACTCAGGAGGCTGAGACAGGAGAATTGCCTGAA
>NW_016107411.1:6436475-6495472 GCF_001604975.1 Cebus imitator | reverse complement strand
TTTTTATGACAGAGTCTTGCTCTGGTTGCTTAGGGTGGAGTGCAATGGTGCAATCTCAGCTCATTGCAACCTCCGGCTCTTGAATTCAGTTGATTCTTCCCCCTCAGCTTCTTGCATTCCCATACCACCATGCTTGGCTAATTTTTGTATTTTTGGTAGAGATAAGGTTTCACCATGTTAGCCAGGCTGCTCTTGAACTCCTCAGGTGATTCGCCTGACTCGGCCTCCCAAACTTCTGGGATTATAGGCATGAGCCACCGTGCCTGGCCATTTGATTTTTTCTAATCCTACAAAGCATGATCTCTGAAAACCCTGTTTTATGGATAACAGTTTTCCCTAAATCCTCAGGCTCTTCCATTTTTTTCTTCCTGAGCAATGGTCTGTTGATGAAGAAATTGCTTTCCATGAGGTCTTTTCAAGTCCCACATTGAATGAACACCAAAATTTTGACCTACAGTTCACTTACTCATGAGTAGAGAGTGATAATTAAATGTTGTTACTTTGAGACTTAGCCCACTTTACTAAAAATACCTCCTCCTCATCTTTGTCTTAAGCTGTCACTTTTTCTAATAGAGTAAGACTTTAGAACTTAACTGAATGGTCTTTCTTTCTATATCATGTCAATTGCTATCCTGACTTAACAATTCCATTTTAATCACTGTCAAATATATTTATTCCACATCATTTCAACCACCAATGAAGTTCCCTTTCCCCTCGTTCTTGTCCTTGAAATAATAAATTAAGACTCGTATCCTTTAGTTACCTAACTCACTCCGCTATTTTGACTCTCTTCTTATCCAACTCCAGTATTATTCTGTGTGGATTTGACTGCATCCTCTTTTTCTAGACTTAAGTTGGCCCCTGGAGATCTGTGGCTTTTGTTATGCAGTCTCTTCCCATAATGGACTAGGATTGGTATGTGTGAAAACAGAATATGGCAAAAGTGATGATATGTAACTTCTAAGATTAGGTCATAAAAGTCACTACAACTTCCATTCTCTCTGCCTTTGTCTATTTTCTCTCTGAGCACTTGCTGTAGGGGAAGCCATTTGTGAATAGCCAGATGGAAAGGTCCTCCTGGGGAAACTTCACTAAGCCTCCTGCAATAGCCCTCTAAATAAGCATGGAAGGAAATCCTTTAGCCTCTATTAAGTTTTCAGAAATGAACTGGACTGTAACTTCATGAGAGATACTGATAAAGAGCCACAGAGCTAATCTACCCATAGATTCCTGGCACATGAAAATAGTTTGCTATCTTAAACTGCTAAGTATCAGGGTAATTAGTTACATAGCAATAGATTATTAATACAGTTTCTGAGCCCTGCTGGGGAAAATAAGACAACTCTAAAATTTACGATTGAAATTTTTTGTCTGTAATTGTGTTAATCTGTTCTCACACTGCTAACACAGATATACCAGAGATTGGATAATGTATAAAGGAAAGAGGTTTGATTCAGTCACAGTTCCACATTGCTGGGGAGGCTTCATAATCATGGCGGAAGACAAAAAAAGAGCAAGGGGATGTCTTACATGGCAGCAGGCCAAGAGAGCTTGTGCAAGGGAACTCCCATTTGTGAAGCCATCAGATCTTGTGAGACTTATTCAGTATCATGAGAACAGCACAGAAAAGACCTGCCTCCATTATTCAATTATCTCCCACTGGGTTCCTCCCATGACATTTGGAAATTACGGGAGCTACAATTCAGGATGAGATTTGGATTGGGACATAACCAAACCATATCAGTACTCTCATTTCAGTCTTTAAGTAGTGCATTTTCTTAAGTAAGTCTCTCTCTAGTGTCTCCAATGTGCTTTTTGTAAATTTCTCCACGTTCAACAAAACTCTAAACTCTATCTCTTTCCTACAAAAGAACATTCTATCTTATACATCTCCATGGCATGTATAAAATGAGATGTTTAAAATTTATTAAATGTAAATTTTTTCAATTTTCTTCCATTAAATACATACTTACATATCTAACTATAAATCAACATTTTCCTATTTGTTTTTTCCAATCAACGTTTAATTATGTCCTACTACATATTCAATGGCCTCTTTTAACTCCAATTCCTTGTTCAGTTAAAGCACTAGTTAATTCTCATCAAAGTCACACTTACAGAGTTACATATATAATTTTTTTTTTTTTGAGACAGAGTCTCACACTATTGCCCAGGCTGTAGTACAGTGAGGCAATCTTGGCTCACTGCAATCTCCGCCTCCTGGGTTCAAGCAATTCTCCTGACTCAGCCTCCTGAGTATCTGGAACTACAGGCATGTACCACCATGCCCAGCTGATTTTTTTTTTTTTTTTTTGTATTTTTAGTAGAGACAGGGATTCACCAAGTTGGCCAGGATGGTCTTGATTTCCTGACCTCATGATCCACCCACATCAGCCTCCCAAAGTGCTGGGATTACAGGTGTAATCCTGCACCCAGCCAGTTTATATATATGTTTTCCCATTATTTCCTCTTTATATGTTATTCTCCACCAATTGCAATTTTGCTTCTGTTCTTAGCATTTTATTAATTTGTTCTTACCACAATTGTGATGGTTAATACTGAGTGTCAAGTTGATTGGATTGAGGGATATAAAGTATTAATCCTGGGTGTGTTTGTGTGAGTGTTGCCAAAAGAGATTAACATTTGATTCAGTGGGCTGGGGACATAAGCCTGACTTCAATAAGTGCCAGTTAGGAAACACAGATGGCCTGTTCAGATTGACCAACCCCTCCCCCCACCCGTAATACCCTCCTGTAATTCCATTGGCTAACCAAGGCATATTACATTTTGGTTCAGCAGAGTTGAATTCAGTCTCTCCCAAAGCTCCTCCGGTCTGCTGAGGGCATACTACTGGCTTGTCTCCCATTTTCACATTTTTCAGCCTGCTGTATATTGCTGGAATCTGATTAGATCATGCCCAAAAGATTAAGGATGGATCTGCCTTCCCCAGCTCACTGAGTTCAGTCTCTCCCTCCATGCTGCAATAGTATTGAATAAAATCTTCCTTGCCTGCTAAATTTATTTGGTGCAATTTTTATTTGACAGCACCTTTGTGAATTTGCTGGAGCACCTTGGTACACCACTGGGAGGACAACATTGTACTTATTTGGCTTTTAATTCCATGGTTTGAAAAGAAAGAAGGAAGAGTAGCAAAACAAACACAAACCAAAGCCAAAATATAAAACAAAAAAAAAGTAATAAAAACGTTTATACATTTAGTGTCTCCCCAATTTCTCAAACTGTCTCCCTTCTCCTAATTTTTACCCTATCTAACCTCAGTTCTAAAACAAGCTGCTATAGAGAAAAGCTACAGAACAGGACTGGGACTTTCGAATTCTATTCAAAACAACAGACAACTTTTTTTCTACCCATTTCTTAGATTTTAATGTGCCTCAAGATTCTCTCCTAACTCTTTTCTCATTCAACAAAATCCTACTAAATAACCTCATCTCCTGCCATACTTTTAATTGCTTTCAACTAGTTACTTTGAAGGGCAAGAGGATGATGTATCTTCCACTGGAAAACAGAAGGCTTACATGAAATTTATCAAGAAGCATTTCCAGATTACATGTGTCTTCTTCACTGCTTTACACAATATTATGTCCTACAGAGGATTCTTGCCTTCAGATTGGGGATAATTCTTATAGTGAATTATTGCCAAGGAAAAGGCTGTTTCAGAAAGAACATTGGTAACTGTTGAATGTTGGTGACCTTCAACTATATTTCAATGGCTAAACTTTTCTTATGTTCCAAAAACATATTTCAATATCTATGGACATCTGATGGACACTTCAAACCCAACATATCAAATGTGAAATTATTTTCTTTCCCAAATTAGTTCTGCATCTTATTTTCACTATATAAACGAATGTCATGGGTCAGATTGATTTTACTTCAAAAAAATACTGAACATAATGACTTTTCTTCATAGACAATACTACTACTCAAGGTCAGGCCACCAGGTTTCTCACCTGGATTTTTATGCATATTATTATTCTTGTATCTGCCTTTCATATTTCTTTTAATATGTTTATATATTGTGATTTAAAAAAAACACATAACATAGACTTTATCATATTAATCACTTTAAGTGTAAATTCTAGTAGTTTTGACTACAGTTGCATTTTTGTGCAACAAAGCTGCACAATTTTTAACCTCACAAAATTGAAACTGTGTTAACTGCCCATTTTTCTTCTCCCAGACATTGATAACCACCATTTTACTTTTTCTATGTATTTGACTAGTTTAGATATGTCATGTAAGTGAAATTATACTGTATTTAACATTTTTGTGACACTGTCCTACTTCATTTAGCATAACTTCTTCAAATTTGATCCATGTTATAGCATATCACAGGATAACCATCCTTTTAAGGCTGAATAATAGTCCTTTGTCTGCATATACACATAATGTGTATGCACATTGTTTATCTCTCTTATTTCTAGTATTGGAGTCTGAATAATTGAATGAAATATAAATGTAATATCACTCATTTGCTTAATTTATTTTCTGTAATCCTTATTTAATTAACATCTTCCATTTATTCTGTATCCCTATCCTTTTCTGTCCTTATTCAACTTGATGCCTTGAACTGATTATATAATGCACACTATTTTTTTTTTCATATAATTCTCTGGATTAGGATCCTCTACCCATTTGCTGACCCCTTGCACTAAAGAAACACTCTGCAGAAAAATTTCACTTGTTGCTGTCTTTCTACCCATCAAAACAGAAAACAAATATCTCTACGACACGTTTGGTATCAACCTTTGACATTTGGATATTGTTAAATATAACTGGCATGGGATGAGTTAGCACTTTGATCTGTTCTTTCTTATATATACAGCTTAATCTGTCACCATGCTCCCTGTCTTACCTTCCTTGTCACCAATACTTTAGTTATGTTAAACTTTCTTCAGTTTATCAAACTCATTAGACTTGTTCTCCTTCCTGAGCTTTGGTTTATATTGTCCTCTCTGTCATGAATGTTCTACCTATTTTTGTTTAACAAATTCCTCTCATGGGTTATATAATCACTTAAATGTTACTTTCTTTGGGACCTTTTTTATAACTACTCTGGAATGAGTCATGCACTCCTTTACATGTTCTTGTAACACCCTGAATGTTCCTGTTAAAGTGATTTTCACACTCTACTGTAACATCCTATCTTATTCTTTCTCTCACACTATGTTGCATACATGAGGATAGCAACAGCCTCTGCATTTTTTATCTTATTCCTAGAAGCTAACAAAATAATTGCTTACTGAATGATGAATGAATAATTTGAATACTGAATGAATTAAATAAAAAATGGGGATTCAACTTAGCCAGTAATTTCTTAATAACCTATATTTAAAATATGGTGAAATAAATTAAATTTTATTATACTAATCTATTAAGACATAAGATTTCAGAATAAATTTTTTGTGACATAATAGAGAACACTGTTCAAAAATACTTGATGCAAGTGTTTTCAATTAACCAAGAATACAAATTACCAGAAATTTCCATTCCACAAGCATTGAATTTGATTAAGAATTTATCAGCGATACCAGATTGAGATGATGCATTAAAAAATTATCGATGTCTAGCTCCAATTCTCTGGCTCCTTGGGTTTTCAGAACAAATATTTTCTTGTCAGATGAATACTGTACTGGAACTCAGAAACAAATACACGTTCTTATTTTTCTGGCTCTGGCTTGATGAATTCTTTTCATTTTATGATTGAGTCCTTGATAGTTTTTACTAAATCTAAGTATATGTTTTCATACAATTTCAGCTAGTTTAGGTTACTTCTAACTTTCAGTGAGCTTTACTCACTTCCTGGGAAATGAAATTTATCCTAAACTCCATCTCCATGACTCATACGCATGGTATTATCCCTGATCTCACTTGCACTGACTGACTGCTGGTGTCCTGGGAGCCTCACATATCCTCTGCGGTTGACAACCAATTACATTGGTATGCCCATACCTGCTTTCCTTAAATACCAGTTGCCACTACATTCACTTGCATCTTTGCTCCACATTCCTGTATACTGAGGTTTATTTATTCAACAAATCTTTCTTGAGCGCTTACCATGAAGAAGGCACAAAGGTAAAACTGCAACTGTGAAAAGTATCATGAAAAAGCAGTAGCATGAAGTATAATTAACTTTGTAAAGCACAGATTTTACAACTAGATTGCCTAGGTTTCAATCTCATATCTGTTACTCATGAGTTATGTACTCATGGGGAGTGTACTCAAATTGCATCTTCTGATTCTTTGCTTGATATGCTCAGGCCACAAAGGGGAAACAATTCTTACGCATGTCTGTAAATACCTTAGAGCTAACCAGAATTCTTGCTTTGGAGTTTGTAAAGATTTTATCCACGGATCTCGAGAAATAGCAACTATGCCTGAAGATGAATTCACCTGTTAGGAAAAATTTATTTTTTTCTCAGGGACACCCACCAGCTGGGAACACAATGGACATCTATCTTAATGGTACAGAAAAAGAAGAGCTCAGGGCCTGTGCAACTTCATTGAAAAGAAGATTGGGATATGGTTAGCATCAAAGCCTATCTCTTAGTTGTCTGAGACCACCACTTTTAGATATGCTGGACGGAAAAGCAAGGGAACCCAGCATGCACACACATATACTTTGTTCATAGAATGCCCTACATATTCAACTCAAATATGTGCTCTACTGTGATAGCAGTTATACAAACATCAGGGCCTGCCATATGGCAATAGCAGGGACTACAGTATCAGCTGATACCATAGCAAACTAAAGACTATGTATTTACCAGTCTTCATCCAAACATGAAACCAACCAAGTTGACAAAAATGAATAGATAAATGAAGCCAGAGCGTCCCAGGAGGCAGCAGGCATAGGTCCTTTATAAAGATACTTCCCCCAGCTCTCGTCCTCAGTGGAGATCTCTGCTCTGGCTTCTATTCAATAGGCTTCCAAGGTACCATCCCTTTGTTCTCAGATTTCACAATACCAGTCATTTTCAGCTCTCCAACTTTTGCTTTCTGTGTGGTTGCCTCCATATTGCTATGTCTCGACGAATTTAAATAAAATGTCTACTTCTCTCTCATGTAATGAGATCATTACTTTTGTAGTTAGAGAGACTTTGAATTCCTCAAGAAAAAAATCAGTGCTGTCAGGTCTCTTACTTGCAGAACTTACGCTATAATAAAGTTAGAAATGGTTTTCTAAAGAACCATTAAGATATTATAGGTTTCTATACATGGGATTATGACAGGTGCTTTTTTTTTTTAAAGTGGAAGACCTAATGGAGTTCAAATGATCTTTTAATTATCACCTATGAATTGTGAAAAAAAAAATCTAAACTAACCTTAAAAACAAGGTAGAATATTTACACTATTTTCTAGAGGATTAAAGTGTCCTGGAAGTTACCAAATAAGTACAAGACAGTTTATCCAAAGAAAGGCATATGTTTCACCCTCTTATAAGAAAAGACCAATAACTTTTGTGACTTAGGAATTACAGGTCTCAGGTGTTCATTACAGCCACAGCTAACGTATCTCATGATTGCATTTCTTTTTTGAAGACTGCATATTTCTAATTTTTGTTATACATACAAAGAGAGAAATGTTATCTTTTCCATTAAAATCTGCTTTTTGCATAGTACAGTGTACCATTTACAAAGGCTTAAAGAGATCCCTTGTAGTGAAGTGAACTTCCCAGCCCTAGTATGATAATATTTGTGGAAAATATATACAATTTTCCTTACAGTGGTTTCCTATAAAAGATTAGCACCAAATACTATCTCTGTGCTGTCTGAACTGTATCATCATGAAAAAGAGTTTGGGACAAATATTTGCAAATTGTATTTCCTAAACAAACAGTGCAGTCCTCAATGTACTTTTCCCTAAACAGCAGTGGGAATTTATTAAATTATTTTACGGGGATGCATACAATTCAGTTTCAGCACAATAGAGATAAAATTCTGATTTTAAATAACATTTAAATAAGTGAAATAATTATTAATAAAGGACCAAAAAAAAAGAGAAAGCTTGTCTTTGATCTAGTACTGTGTTTGTCTACTGAAACCATATTTCAGTTTCTCAGTAGCTTTATTTCTATTCCTGTTTTTCCTGATTTTTTTTTCTTCAGATGTTCTTGGCTCTCTCTTTCTTCTAAACCCTGAAAATTTCCTTTGACTGACTTTCACATGCCACAAAAGTTAATATATTTATTAATGTTAAGATGAGCTCTTCATAAGACTGAGAATATAGCTTCCCCACAAGATAATCTCCATTCCCATTGCTAAGATGTTTTAGTTTGGGGGGTTTGTTTGTTTGCTTGTTTTTTGATTGTGGGCAGTATAGAGAATCCAGGGACAGAACAAGCTTTCACAGTTTTCATAGAAGAGTGCCTTTAGTTGGAATCCTTTAAGTGGAATAAATGTAATCATGTGCTCTAGGCCATTTAATATTCTGGAATCAATAGCCTCAGGGTGGAAATAAATGATCAAGAGCAAAGAATTTCTGAATAAAGTGAATCTGAATTTCTTTTGCCTATTCCTCCAAACAGGGCAGATGAATTAGTTTAAAGAAGGAGGCTATGGTCTGCAGGTGGTGGGTTTGAATAGAGACAGAGATGTAAATAACTTACTAAATTTTGATATTGGAAGCCGGCAGGATAAATGTCCTTTCAGCAAACACCAGGGCGACGCAATCCCCAAAATCAAAGTTAGTAGTATATGTTTCAGGACAGAATAAGACTATTCTAGGTCTAACCATTTCACAACCTCTCGACTGATGTCATACAATTGGATAAGATAGGCACTCAGAAATAACCCCAGGGAGAAGGAAAACTGTGCTGAAAGTTTTAAGCCTAACACAATTAAAAAGTATCTTTGAATTTTATTTAGCTTTTCTAGCAATGACTAATTTAGGTTTTTGGCAGAAGATTGAAATAAAATGTGAAATAAACATGAAGTTCAATATAAATCAAACCAGACAGTTCTGATTTTTGCACATATGAATATGTGGCCGATAAAAACCATAATCACTATGTCTTGTGTGTGAGTTGGCCAGTATTCCATACAAGAATTCCCTTTTAATAGAAATTTATAATAGAAGTTACTCTATTTAGGGAGCCTCAGGGTGCATATGAAATTTCTGGTTATCTTATTATCTTGGCTTATAATGAGCTTACAGTAAACTAAGCCTTCTAAACATACTTCAAATGATTTTAATGAACTTCTACATGTGTTGTTACTTTAAAAAAATACACACATAATTGTATGAGCTTAGATCTGTGTCCCTCCTTACCTTAAAATGAAAAAATAAAAAATTCCAACATGAAGTGTAGTAGAAAGCATATGAAAATTAGACTTCAATGAACCTGTGTTTGAATGTCAGTTGATCAGTTAAATGAGAAAATCTATGCACACTGTCTACCACAAAGGATATATAAAATGCTATTTTTCTTCCTCCTTTCCATTCTTTGTGCTGTATTAAATTTGATTCATTATTCACAACTGTAAGATATTTAAATGTTTTGAGTCTATTGATGTTATGAGTCTCTGAAATCTGGAAATTTAATGAGTGCAGATTAATGCCTGTTTTAATTATTTGCTCATTACACATTCCCTCAGTTTCTCTTGAAGATGAAATTCGAAAATTGTTCCAGGGCACGCTCATCTTAATACTCACATTCATAGTCTCCTTTAATGAAATGAATGACCATATGCCATGGAGAAGTCTTATTAATGGAACACTTGTGTGGGTTTTTGATAAAGCTATTGCCTTTCCGAGTAAGGAAGATATTTTGGCCAGTGTTATTGTTGGCTACCCTTTTACTCCCTACTTTCTGTATTGAACATTACATTGTAATTGTTATTTTAATTTTCATCTATGGGTTGTAACTGCCACTCCAAATGTGTTTTATTACTGAAATTGTGGATGATCTAAAGAATAATATTTCATCTCTACATTAACCCAAGTAATTGAACTTAATATAAAATAGTGTATGAATAATAAAGCTCTATGTCACTCCTGTAAGGACATTTAAGAATTTGATGTGAATTATTTAATATATCCTATGTACAATTTTTAAGCAATTTATAAATATGTATAACCCAAACTTAAGTGTATCATATTGAATTTTTATTTTTAAAAAAGTACTTAAAAATATTTAATAAAAGTATGTAAAATTTAAATTAGGCAAAAGTCTAAAAATAAGTTAGAATGGCTACAATAAAAAAATTAAAACTAGCAAGTATTGAAGATATGTAGAAATTGGAACCTATGTGAAGTACTTGGAGTAGTCAAATTCTCAGAAAGTAAAATGGAATAGTGGTTGTCTGGGATGGATGGGAAAAGGAAATAGAACTTCTTGTTCAATGGGTATAAAGTGGCCAGATAAAAGAGTTTTGCAAAGGTTGTAAAACAATGTGAATGTACTTAACACTGCTGAGCAGTAGACTTAAATGGCCAAGATGGTAAATTTTATGTTATGTGTATTTCATCACAATTAATTTTGTTTAAAGTAGTTCCTTGACCCTAAGTCCCCTAAAATTTCCTATTGGCTTTTATTCACAGAAATTCACTTCATATTTCAAAATACAAATAAACATTTTACTGTCTTTTTAATTAATTTCAATATTATGTACTGAATTTCTCTCATGAAAAAATGAGGATTTAACTTTCATATGCTTACTAACTCAGATACACACTTCTTTTTTCATCTGTCTTAAAAATTTGTATGTATGTATTTTTGTAGGTATATACACATATAGTTTTAAACTCAATCTTCAGTGTTTATTCTGCCTTTTATTTATTTATTTTTTTTTTAAGATGGACTCTTGTTCTGTCCCCCAGGCTGGAGTACAGTGGCACAATCTCAGCTCACTGCAACTTCCGTACCATAGATTCAAGCGATTCTCCTGCCTCAGCCTCCTGAGTAGCAGGATTACAGGTCCAGGCCACCATGTACAGCGAAATTTTGTATTTTTACTAGAGACAGGGTTTCACCATGTTGATCAGGCTGGTCTTGAACTCCTGACCTCATGATCTGCCCATCTTGGGCTCCCAAAGTGTTGGAACTACAGGCATGAGCCACTGTGCCTAGCCTTATTCTGCCTGTATGTGTGATGTTTCCTTCTGACTAAAGTAGTGAACCATGATCACTTTTCCTATATTCAACAGTATTTTTGTACTTTCTGGAGTTAATGGTTAACTTGATTTGTACCTCTTTTGTATCCTATGTCACTATCTGTAATTCTTTCTAATGAAATTATAAACCTCTGTTAATAATATTCTTCATATTATGTTATGCATCAGGTATTCAGTCATTAGTTTCTCCTTACTCCATCATCACGAAACCCCTTCATCCTACCTCTCCATTCCACACTGTTTTTACGTAGGCTTGATATGCAGCTTTTATCCTGAGACTTCCTTACCTCAGTCCTGTGCTGAACAGTTTCTCAGATTCCTTGCTAATTTCGTTTCTGTTTGATTCTATCATTGCAATGCATCACATGCTTCGAAGTTTCATAAGAAGTGGAATTAACTGCTTTAAGAATTACTCTGTTTATAAATGACGTCTTTTTTTTTTTTTTGAGACAGAGTCTTGCTCTGTCACCAGGCACCAGGCTGGAGTGTAGTGGCGCAATCTCGGCTCACTGCAACCTCCGCTTCCCAGGTTCAAGCAATTCTCCTGCCTCAGCCTCCCAAGTAGCTGGGACTGCAGGCACGTGCCACCATGCCCAGCTAATTTTTGTATTTTTTTAGTAGAGACGGGGTTTCACTATGTTGGCCAGGATGGTCTCGATCTCTTGACCTTCTCATCTGCCCGCCTCAGCCTCCCAAAGTAAATGACTTCCTTTTTTAATACTCTATTTTCTGTGTTTGTGGGGGATGGGAGAAGAACTCAGAATAGATTTTTAGATCACATATTTTGCTCAGAATTTTAAAGAAAATTTACCCTGTCTTCTGTGTAAGACACAGAATATGCTGTGTTGTTAATAAGAGATCCTTCCCAATTTGGAGTTTTGATCTTCGGTAAGTAACATAGTTGGCCCCACCCAGACTTTAACCTTTGCCAGTATTTTGAAATTTTACGATGGAATATATTGCTGTCGTTTCCTCCCTCTGTCATCTAATCATTTATAGTCTTGACACTTAATGGGCATTTTCAAATTACAAATATGTCTTTTCATGTTAAATAAGTTTATTATGTATTTGTTAATTTTTACCCTTCCACATTCTTCTGTCTCTCTGTAATTCTTAGTATTCAGATATTAAACATGTGAAGTAAATCTATGTCTTTTAACTTAACCTGCGTTAATTTGACTTTCTGTCACTTCTATTGAACTGCTTATTCCTGTAACTACATTTTTAATTCCCAACAGCTTTAACTTATTTTAAATAAAATTTAATCATTTTTATGAATATACTTCATTCTATTATCTGTTAGGATATACCATATACTCTTATTCTTATATTTCTTACCAAGTGTCTGAGTATTCTCAGGTTCCTCACTCTTTGATTATTGGTGCTGGTTTCTGTGACCTTTGTCCTACATGTTTCTCTCAAATGTCTGGAAATCTTTGTTGTCCACAGGTTGTGTCTTATAAAGACACATGCGCATGTATGTTTATTATGGCACTGTTCACAATAGCAAAGACTTGGAAACAACCCAAATGCCCATCAATGATAGACTGGATAAAGAAAATATGGCACATATATACACTGGAATATTATACAGCCATAAAAAGGGATGAGTTCATGTCCTTTGCAGGGACATGGATGAGTCTGGAAATCATCATTCTCAGCAAACTGACACAAGAACACATAATCAAACACCACATGTTCTCACCCCTAAGTTGGTGTTGAACAATAAGAAAACATGGACACAGTGAGGGGAACATCACACACTGGGGCCTGTTAGGCCCATCACTGGGTGATGGATGCAGAAAACCATCATGACACCTATATACCTCTGTAACAAACCTGCACATTCTGCACATGTAGCTGAGATCTTAAATTATAATAATAATAATTTTTAAAACTCTCATGGTGTTCATTCACTCTTAATCACATTAAATCTCATTGTTCCCTTTTAAAAGTAATATTCTATATTTTCTACATCATTGTGTTTGATAAAAAATACCAATTTTATTAAAATATGCAATGTTTGTTTGAAATAAATTATTTTCCAGAGAAAATAAGATAAAAATAATTGCCCAAGCAATTTTTGCAATTTTCTTTATGCATACAATATTAAAACTATGATAGGGCAGGAACAGTAAAATTTAAAAAGGAAGTCCACAAAATGTAGGTCACCATAAACATAGTTAAAATTACAAGATAAAGTAATTTACTTTAAAATAATAATAATGCTTCATGCTCTAATTGGTTTTACATGCATACATAATGACATTCAGTATTTTACTTTCCTAAATTCATATGAATTCTTACAAGAAAGGAAATTCTCTTGAAATGGATGTAGGAATCAGTCATAGTACAACTATAAATTTAATAGAAAATAATGAGTGTTTTGTGCTAAGCCAATTCAGTACTTATGTTTGAGCTAATTAGTTTTCAAATTTTAACTTTACAAAAAATTTGAACTAAAAAAATAAAATTCTTTTTTTAATCTGCACATTTTGACTATTAATATGATAGTGATATGTTTGACTATTTAAATTAAGTTTATTATCTGTTTCCTCTGCAAGTATTGTTTTATATATCTAGTAAGATTACTGTCCAATAAGAGAGCATATAAAAAATTTTAATGCTAATTATCTCAAAGCTATTAATATT
Source organism: Cebus imitator (assembly GCF_001604975.1). Lineage (NCBI taxonomy): Eukaryota > Metazoa > Chordata > Mammalia > Primates > Cebidae > Cebus > Cebus imitator. The sequence goes on along the minus strand of NW_016107411.1, from coordinate 6,481,684 downwards.
TATATTTTCAATTGTATATGCTGAAAATTTCTACAAATGTAAATGTTAGATGCACATTTTTACAATATCTCTATCTTAATTTTACTTTGGCAAGAAGCAAACCTTTACAAGGTCAGAACTTTGGTTCTTAAGAATATCTAAACATTTATAAGTCTGTTTGGTTTTAAAAACACACTTATTTGGCATAGTTTTCTAGTAAATATCTGTCATACTGAGGTAAAGATTACACATATAGATTTTTTAAAGAATGTTTTTAAACGCTTGCTTTAGGGAACACCTTAAATTACATTCCTGCTAAATAAAGACAAGGTTAATCTGGAGGAATTATTCTATTTGGACATCCTAAAATATATATGGATATAGACTTAGCTATATCCATCTCTCTCTCTCTCTCTCTCTCTCTCTCTCTCTCTCATCTATCAACTTAACTATATTAATTAGTATTTTTAATGGCAAAAACCACATTTACCTTTGCACGAACTTAATATTTATATTTTTATTATGAATAAGTATAAATTTTTAAACTTCAGCCAAAAAAAAAAAAAGCATTACAATGAGTTTAGGGATCTGTAGCACTAAATCTGTGTTTTATTCCTAACTTTGTCATTTCTCTGCATAGTTCTGATAAATAAATTTCACCATTTTGTGCTTAACTTGTTAATTTTCATAATAAAGATATTAGAGTTCATTTATGCCATTTGTTTCCTTATAAGTTCAACATTCCAAATACCTACAATATTTAGAACATTTCAGATGATTATAGTGGGTGTGCATGAAGGTAATAACAGTGTTGAGATTTATCTGATTTATCTGGAGAATCACTCAAATTATCCAATAATGATGCTATTAAATGATATGTGATGTAATTCAGCTCAGAAATAAATTGAGCTTTATGTGTTTCATACTCATGCAATGATAATACTGATTTCCTCCCAAAGGTCATCTCTCAGGTTTTCTTTATCCCTTGGTTTCCTTCTGTGATTTTCCTATGCCTTCTTAAGTCATGATATTCTAATAGATGCTCTTTTCCTTGAATAAAAACTGGTTCTGAATGTTAAGATAAGAGTAAATCTATGACTTTTGAGCAGGAGCTCAGAATAGAATAGAAAACTGGAATAGCAAAGAAGGCATTTCCACTGAATATACCCAGAGCAGCACCAAACACCAGGGATCTAAAAAAGTTGAATTTAGAGAGTACAGCATAGAATGGCGGTAACCAAAAGCTGAGAGGCAGGCAGAAGTGGACAGAGGAACGGAAGGTGTTGGTCAACAGATATGAAATTACAGTTAGCTGGGAGGAATACCTTCTGGTGTTCTATGGCAACAGCATGGTGACCAGTTAATAATAAATGTATTGCATATTTAAAAATAGCTAAATGAGAGGATGTTAAATGTTCTCACCATTAAAAAAATTGGTATTTGAGGTGATGAATATGCTAATTACCCCTTGAGAGAGATCTTTTTTATCCTGTCTTTTTTTTTTGACTAAGTTTAGTATTTTTGTTTTTGTTTGGTTTTGGTTCTGAAAGAGAAAAAAGAGGCTGTTATCTAACATGATGTTTCTTTGGGTCATAGAGAGGCTATTGCTGGACCATTATTTCTCTGTATCTATCTAAAACAAAATATTATTAAACACTTTAGAAGAAAAAAAAAAAGTAACCTATTGATCAATATGACAATAAATAATAAAATTTTTCTACCAAGGCAGAGAAAGCTATTTATGCAAGTATTTTAACTATGTCAGAAGTGAAGAAGATGTGGATAGTGATTGATACCAAATCATGTTACACACACAGTTCTACAGAGAATGAAGAATTGACTGGAGTTAGAAGATCTATCTTAACTTTCTCAATATATTTTTCTAAAATTTTTAATGCAAACTATGTAAATGGTTTGTTAAGGGAGAAATTTAAAAAGTCTGAATTCTATCAAAGTATAACCAAAACAACACATATAATTTCTAAACAGAATTAATTCAGCAAAACAGGAGCTCAGACCAGCAGTAGTCATGGTAATGTTAACCCAGGGAATGTGTAACAGGCTTTAAGAGGGCATTGCTCTTCAGCAGAGATTTAAAAAGATATATTTTAAGTATTAAGGGACAAAAATATCATAGATGACATCTGGCTTAAAAGTGCATAACTTTAATTTGTCCTCAAAGTATTTTCCAAGGTAGTTTAAAGAACTGAGAATTCCGGCCTAAACCTAAATACTGAAAATGGGTTTAACAGTCTTTTTGCTTCCAAGATGACACAGGAATGTACTTTTTGTGTGTAAAAATATTCATCTTAATAATCCAAGATACTTTCATGTGTTCAGAATTAGATGTTCTTATAGACAAAATAGGAAAAAAATTCTATGAAAATAATTGATGAGCAGCTATGGCAGAGTAGTAAGATTGAAATTAACATTGGGCATAGAGGATATAAGCCCAAATAACTAAGTTTGAAAATAGTGGTCTGGGGCAATAAAGTCTTAAAAAATTTGAAAGCATTGTTCCAAAATTAAAATATTTGAGGGTCATCATATCTATTCTTCCTAAAAGGAAAATTCTTACCATATCCTACTGAAATTCATGGAAGAATAGCCCACTGCTCATGGTTACATAAGCGATGCCAGTTTGTGGACTGTATTTTCTGAATTTGAACTTATTTTTGTATCTAATAATTACAGTCTATGTGACATAAAACATTCACTTAACCATTTATTTATACTTTGGCAACTTTGCTTACATTGATCCATTGGAGTTTCCTTTTTTAAACTGTTGTTTTATTTAAAAAAAACTGTTTATAGGTCACTGAATTTATATGCTTGTATCTGCTAACTAAAATAAAATAATTCTCATATACAAAAAATAACAAACACAGAAATTTAAATTAGTAAATAATATAAATAGGTGTCAAATGGGAATTTAATTTCTTCCCATGAAGAAGCATCTCCTCTACCAATGCCAACAGGCTTTCATTTCTTGTGTACTCTTCTACTAATACTCTGTGCATAAGCAAACATAATACAGATCTTTATATATGTACAGATATATACCATAATCATAATTTTGACAACAATAGGAGTATACACATTACATGTATCGCACCTTGATTTTTTTCTTAGTATAGCTTAGAGATATTTTTTTCTCAGGACATGAACATACACTTTTCAAAAGAAGACATACATGCAGCCAACAAGCATATAAAAAAAGCTCAACATCACTGATCATTAGAGAAGCACAAAACAACCACAATGAGATACCATCTTACATCAGTCAGAATGGCTACTATAAAAAATTCAAAAAATAATGGATACTGGTGAGGTTGCAAAGAAAAGGGAACACTTACTGCTGTTCCCTTTGGTGGGAGTGTAAATTACAGAATGGTTCAAAAGCAATGTGGTCTCAATCTCATTACCGAGTATATACCCAAAGGAATAGAAATTGTCCTATCATAAAGACACATGCACATGTATGCTTGTTGCAACACAATTCACAAAAGCAAAGACATGGAATCAACCTAAAGGCCCATTAATGATAGACTAGATAAACACAATGTGGTACTTATACATCTTGGAATACTATGCAGCCATCAAAATAATGCGATCATGTTTATTGCAGGAACATGGATGATGCTGGAGGCCACTATTCTAACAAACTAACAGAAACAGAAAAACAAATACCACATGTTCTCATTTATAAGTGAGAGCTAACTTATGAGAACACCTAGATAAACAGAGGGGAATAACAGACACCGAGGCCTACCAGAGAGTGGAGTGTGAGAGGAGGGAAAGGATCAGAAAAAAAGTGAATGGATACTAAGCTTAGTATCTGGGTGATAATCCAGTACTACAAACTCCTGTGACTTATATAACTCCTGTTTACCTATATAAAAAATTTGCACATGTACCCCTGAGCTTTAATAAAAGTCACATAAAAAGGAAGGAAATTTGGAAGTAGTTCAAAGGAGTGGCTTTATTAAGATTTAAAAATATTATTATTATTATTATTATTATTATTATTAAGGCTGTAAGAAACCTGCCCTTGCAGGCAAAAAAATTAAAAAATTAAAGCCAGAGAAATTTGAAGATATTAATATAAAAGGGAAACAAAATAATTTATGTATTTCTATGCATTTAAAATGCTCTGTAATAAAAGTTTTCTTAAAGGCAAAGAAATCTCTTTTTGTCAATGGGTGCATATGTTTAGAATTACAGTCATTTAGTAATGTGATATAATGTGCCGGCCAGTTCCTATTCAATTACATATAGATAGTTTGATAGTTTGTGATTGTTTGAAGACTAAAATGAGCATGTGTGTGTGTGTGTGTCTATGTATGCACATGTTTGACCATATCGGTAATATACTCAACAATTTCTGGGTCAGTGTTATATTTATCATTAATACTAATAGATCTTGCCATATTCTTCCAAAAAAAATGCATCATAATATAAAATATCATTAATAATGCATGGGGGTTTCAGTTTTTCCTAAGTTTGTCAAAATTGTATATTATTTAATTTTTTACCTTTGTACAATTAAGTAAAAATATATTCACTGTGGATGGCACTTATGATCAACCAAGATCCAATTTACCTTATGTAAATGTTGGCTGATAACTCACAACTACCCGCCTTCTGATAATTACCCTCAGCCGAAAGGGAGCCTCCTTGCCTGGGAGTTCTGCCCTCATATGCAAAGACACTGCAACACCAAAGTGAATGTGTATAGCAGAGCTTTTCCCCAGCCTTCCCCTAGGGGACATGGAGTCATTTACTTGGAGTCATTTATGAGGAAAAGGGAAATACCCAGACCCTTCTAGGATTATTGCACTTTAGGTCTATCTAAGTGGATATTTAAACCAAGAAAACCAATAGCCGGGAAGATCATGGCATCCCTGTTATACTAGGCGTACAAGAGGGTCAAGTAATAAAGTTCCATCTTATATTTGTTTCACAATGTGCCTACTGGGTTCACAGACCTGCTCAGTTGTCATTTCTCCAGCTTGCAAATGTATAATTGGAAAGGATACACTAGTAGTTAGCAGAATGTTCACATAAGCTATTTGATCTAAAGTGTCTTCATTCCCTCAATATAATATACATTTTAAAATTACAATAATATCAGGTCACAGTTATAGGGCAAAGATCAGTAGCACTTTCAGAGTTAAAGGATAGCAGAATGTTGGTTCCGTCTTATTCTCATTTCATTCATTAGTCTTCCCTGGACAAATAATGGATAGATCATGGCAAACAATGATGGGATGCTATAAACTTAATCAGCTAGTAACCCCAGCTGCATTTGCTTTGCTAGATGCATTACTCTAGCTAGGATACATAAAAACAGACTCAATTATATAGAATTCAGCAAATAATATAGTGGATTTGTTCTTTTCCTTAAACTTAAAGGAGAATCAGAAGCTGTCACACTCACATGGGGTGAACAAGTATATATGTTTCTGGGGTAGAACCAGGATAAATATGCAGAAGACATTTCATTTAAGTACGTTGATAGAGACTTCCATAAATTCTAAATTTGTGTAGTTTTTAATAGAGGTTCTAATGGCTCATTATTGTGAAGGCCAACTCAATTATAAATTTGAACTTTAGTATTACATAATATACTTCCTTTACTTTAATATTTTATAGAGTTAGGAAATCCTGTCTGAAACTTCAAATTTTATGCTAAAACATTTTCTCTAATTATCTGGAGTTACTAGAGCAGAAGCTGCTAAGATTCATAATTTTACAAGTTTAATTCAAATTTTACTGACTCAAAATATGATTTAAAAGTAATGCTAGAGTTTCAGCTTTCTTTTTTGACTATGTGTAAAAAGATACCATAAAAGTAACTGGTTCTTTTTATTTAGTAATAAAAACACTGTATTATAAACTATCTTCATGAAAAAGGACTCTGATTTGAAAGTTTTCAGGTCAAGATAATACTAAAAAAATGCTACTTATTTATATTAGAATCTCTATCTCAACTATGTAAATTATTTAACTGCTACTTGATAAGTATTCAAACTTCAATATAGTGTTTAATTAAACAGTATTTGCTATATAGAAAGATACTTCAAACATATCTTTTGTCCTTAAGATATTGCCTCTGCCGAGAATTTGAAATTTTACATATCTAGATATGTACGTATACATACATATATACATATACTTATAGTTGGCTATGTATGTCTGTGTATGTATACTACATATAGTGTATACGCACAACATATATTTATATATGTATAATATATAAGGAGCACTCACTGACATATCTGCCCAACTTTGACTGTGTAGAGCAATACTCTATGTATTCCAAATCAGAGGACAGTGCAAATTCTCCCTACAGGGTCACACAGTAAAAGCTTTAAGCTTTGCAGACCATATAATCTCTGCAGCAACTATTCAACCCTGACATTTTAGCATGAAAGCAGCCACAGACAAGACATAAATGAATGAATGTGGCTGTACTGCCATTTAAAACTTTTTTTTTTTTTTTTTTTGAGACGGAGTTTCACTCTTGTTACCCAGGCTGGAGTGCAATGGCGCGATCTCGGCTCACCGCAACCTCCGCCTCCTGGGTTCAGGCAATTCTCCTGCCTCAACCTCCTGAGTAGCTGGGATTACAGGCACGCGCCACCATGCCCAGCTAATGTTTTGTATTTTTAGTAGAGACGGGATTTCACCGTGTTGACCAGGATGGTCTCGATCTCTTGACCTCGTGATCCACCTGCCTCGGCCTCCCAAAGTGCTGGGATTACAGGCTTGAGCCACCGTGCCCGGCCAAAACTTTCTTAATAAAAGCAGATGGTGGGCTGGATTTGGCCCTACGGTTAGTTTCCTAGGCCTACCATGATAAATGACCACAAAGTTGGTGGCTTGAAGGATTTTATGCTTTCTCCATTCTGAAGCCTAGAGATCTAAAATCAAGATACCTGTAGGGCCAGTTCCTTCTGGGAGCTCTGGAGGGGATTCTTTTCAATGCTTCTCCCTTAACTTCTAGTGGCTGCCAGCCATCTCTGACACTTCTTTGCTTGTAGACATTATCACTCAAATCTCTGCCTTCTTTGTGACACAGTATTCTCTCTGTGTTTGTCTCTTCATCCCTTCTTCTCTTTTTATAAAGACAACCACTGATACTGGATTAGGACCCATCCATATCCAGTATAAATTCATCTTAACTTTGTACCCCGACACCCTATTTCCAAATAAGGTCACGGTCACAGGTACTAGGGGTTAGGACTTCAGCGTATCTTTATGAGGGGCATAACTTAACTCACAGCGATCCCATGACGGTGGTTTCCTGATCCATGGATTAAGTAACATAAGAGTTTAGAATGGGTGCTAAGAGGTAGAAAATATTAGAAAAAGACAAATACATAAAATGCCAAACACCAGCAGAACTGTCACCTTAATCAACACTGTGAACGTGTAGTTCACCTTACCAAGCTCCTTCATGTCACTTTGTAACCTCTGCTTCCCACTTCTTATTTCCCCTCTTCAACTCTTTAAGAAACCACTTACCCACCTTCCATCACTATATATTCTTCTGCATTTACTAGAGCATTACATGAAATTAGACATACAGTATGTGCTTTTATGTAAAGCTTACACAGTTAATTCACTTAGTCAAACAGCCTTAAAATTTTGCCATTTTTGTTTTCAGTTGTTAGGATTCTCATTTACATTAAAATATTTTAAATATATAAAAACTTTTATTTCATAACTTGAACTTATATAATTAATTTGCCTTAAATTGTTCCACCAAAGCTCAAAGAACTCTCTTAAATATGGCGTATGCCGATTTTATATAGGACATGTTATTTACACACTATATTCTTAGAAAATATTCCGCATAAAAGCCTAAGTGACACAATATGTCACTTACGATTTTGAGAGTTGAAAGAAAAATTAAAACTGAAATATAAGAAGACAAGGATCAATTATTTTACTTTAAGTTTAACCCTTATAATAATAAATAAAATAATAAATAAATAAAATAATAATTTTTCTCATTAAGAAAGAATCTTTTTAATTCTTAATTCATTAGAGCAAACTGAATAATTTGTAAAGAAAAACAAAAATTTTTTGGAAATAATGTGACATCAGCACTGAGAACAGAAACACAGGTACATTATTTTCTGCATGGATTAGATCACAGATCCACCATTTCAGTGGAAATGATTATACCTTTTATCATTGGAGAAGTGGAGAGCACCTTACTTATCTTAAATTAGAGGTAGGACAAATAATATTCTTTCTTTATCCCAGATTTCCTACATGGAAAGTACTTTACAGTCCTTTCTAATGTCTTTTCCGTTCTCTGAAATTTTGACATCAAAATTAATCTGAATGCTTTTTAAATAATGTTGGTTAAGGTGAAGCTGAACCCACACTACTAAGTATTACAATCAAAAGAAATGTCATAATATTAATTGTTCAAGATATGAACACAAGTGAAACTCTTCAACACTAAAGGAAAGAAAACTAAAACTAACATAAAAAACAAATGGTATTTGAAAGTAGAATTTAAAGCAAAGTAAGGTAGTATTTACTCAAATAATGAGTTTTTTAAATGGGTTAAGTGAACACGACTGCAAAATGTACAGAAAGTTTCAAAAGTTTCATAGGAAATGTCAGCCTATTGATAATCAGTAAATTAATTTGTCTACTTTATGCCTCAACTTGAATTGTTCAATTAAATAATTTGAGTGAATGAGCCAGAATCTGGTCAATAATGAGGTATTGAAGGTTAGACGTGATGCCTAGAGGAGTGGCTTTCCCTGACATAATTTTCAGTATCCACTGAAAATGTAGCTCTGCTTAAGTACTAGAATCTGCTCCCTGCAATCAATGAACTAAGTGATGAAACTGTCACAGGGTTTAAGGGATCCATAATCATATCAGAAGCAATTACGCTATTCTAATGACTTTTTCCAACCAATTTCTCCCCCTAGTAAATGAATTTTAGGACCATGGAAGAGAAAATGGACACACTTATGTATATTTTGTATTGGTTAATTTGTTTTATGCCAGGTGAAGGGAATAGTAAAGAAAATTCAACATTCTTTGGACATGTGGGTGATATATATCAATGAAACAAATGTGATACCAGTGCTAAGACAAGACAAGACAAGACAAACAACTGTCTGAATAAATGTGTACCCTTTTACAATACTGTTATTCTGGTTTTTGTATACCTCCACAAAAGTTGCTTTGCAAACTATTTCTCTTTTTGGGCAATATCACTCTGCTACCTCTCATTAAAGGATATTTGCATTATAAGTTCTCTCTATAATTATATAAGGATGGATTTGCATCCTGCAATCACTAAGAGTGATATATTGTTTACTCCCTGAATAGAATTATGTAAAAACAAAGCTACTTTCATGACTCACTCATTCTTATGGGAACTCACATGTAATTTAAGAATGAATAAAGCATTCATTATGCTTTAAATGTAGATTATTTAAACACAAAAATGTTTTGTTTAATATAAATTGTGTAACTACATGTTCAACCTTACATCCCATTTTGGAATTCTAACAGAGATTTAGATGTTATTTTTAATTTTAACTTTTTTTGAGACAGTCTCGTTTTATCAGCCATGCTGGAGTGTAGCGGTGCAATCATGGCTGACTTCAATCTTGACTTCCTGGGCTCAAGTGATCCTCCTCTCTTAGCTTTCCCAGTATCTGGAAATACAGATGTGTGCCACCAAACCTGGTTAAATTTAAAATGTTTTGTAGAGAGGAGGTCTCAGTATGTTACCCAGGCCAGTTCAAACTCCTGAACTCAAGTGATTCTCTCACCTTAGCATCTCAAATTTCTGGGATTATAGGCATGAGCTACCATGCCTGGCCACATTTAGATATCATTAATCAAATTTTTAATTAGAAAAAAAGTCTCAACACTTCAGGAGAAATGTTCAAGTTCAAAAAACAACCAAAACCTAACCAAAGCAAAACAAAACAAAACAAAAAAACAAAAAGACTATCATATTCAATTGTCTGTATCTGTTTAGGTTCTATTGATTTTCTCCATAATTATTCAGAAATGGATTCATTTCTCCTTGAAATATTCATTTATTCTAAAATAATAAACACTGGTCAATTGCTAGATTCTAAGAAAATAAATTTTTAAAATGAAACATACCTGACCTCATTGAGGTTTCATAAACAAGTAAAATATTTAGTACTATTTTAAATAGTCTTGAATTCAGTAAGAGTACATATTGCAGAGTTAGGGGTACAGAATTTAGATGAGGATGTGTACTATCTTATTTATGTTATAGGTCAAATGTTTGTGCTCCCCAAGTTCAATATTGATACCTCCAGTGTTGCTGTATTTGAAGATGAGATCTTTCAGGAAGTAATTACAGCTAAACGACATCATAGGGAGGAATCCTTGATCAGAAAAGATTAGTATTTTTATAGAAGAGACACAAGACAGCTTGCTCTCTCTGTCAGCACACACACACCGGCTATGAAGACGCAGCGAGAGGGCAGCTGTCTAAAACCTAGAAAAAGAAACACAAGCCAAATTTGCCATCATCTTAAACTCTGACTCCACAGACTCTAAAACTATGAAAAATGAATTTATCTCATATAAGCCACCAAGTTTGTAGTATTCTGTTACAACAGCCTGAGTAGACTAAGATAAGTGGCAAAGAAGACTTTTCTCTGAAGTAGACATTAGGTATGTTTCTCAAATGAACTAAGATGTCAATAATGTGAAGAAATGAACCAATCAGGACATGGGCACTTGGGAAGAATTTCATAGACATAAAACAGTAATAGTAAAATTCTAAAGCATGAATCAGATTGACATGATTGACAAAGATCAAGAAGCCCCATCTAACTCATCTGGAATATTACAGGTTGAATACACCATGGTTGAAAATTAGAGAAGTTGGCAGGGATCAGAACAGGTAGGGCCTTCTAAAGCAATTATCGGAATTTCAGATTTTAGTTCAAAAATGATTTGAAGGTTCTAAAATGTTTTGAGCAAAATAAAGGTGTACTATGATTTCTACTTTTAGAAAATCACTGTAGCAGTCCTACGATTAATAGGCATAGGTGGATTCAGGGAGGTTGACAGAGGAAATTCTGAAACATTTCACATCCCACCTAAGATAAATCCTTCATTTTGCTAAATGCTAAAGAAGATGATAAAATCTCACTTAAACAGAATGTTGAGATGTATGGGAGAGATCACAGTGGTGCTCCAAATTAACAAGAAACTCTGCTAGTATCATTTAAAAATAAAAATTGAAAACACCAATTTTAATAAATAACTTGTGATCAGTTTAGGCTTGTATCCAGTCTTAGGGTAGAAGGTAGAGAAAAAATGGACAGATATTTAATATATATATCCATATATCTCTGTCTCTCATTCTCTCTATACACAGTGTTATATAAAAGATACATATGGATTTTTACAATTACAGTAAAAATATGTATGGATATATACAGAGATGAAAAAATTACACAATTATATATTCCATATGTGAAGATGCCCATAAAATAAGTAACAGGGTATTATGGCTTGGATAATATGATTCTAGGAGATATCTTAGGTTCTTGCAGTATAATTATAAGTGTATTCCATAGAAATGGTACAGAGAGAAAAAAATTCTAAGTTCTGAACTTTTTACAAATAGTATCAGGACATGAAAAAGTCAATACAGTTAGAAAAAAAGAGGATGAAAATTTTGAGCAGCGAAAAGTTAAACTGAATTACATTCTTTAATAAGATATGATTTCTAAAAGTATCAGTTTATGAATGAAGAAAAAAGAATAACCACCAGCTTTCTGAAATTCATTTGAGGAAATTGAGATAGCTATAGATGTATAAGATAAGAAGATCCATATTCATTTTGAAGTTGATTAGCAATGGGAAATAGGTAATGACATGATTAAACAATGAAAAATATCTTGTATAATTGTATATAGATTTAATTTTTCAAAAGAAAAGGAAGACAGATGACATTATTAAAGCAGTTTAAAAAATAAGTAGATTTCCCAAATAAGGATGTATTTTAGGCAGAGAAATAAAGAAATTTCTTGTAAAAAGAGGCTAGAGGAAGTTGTTCAGACACTACAAGCAGGAACGCGCGGCAGAAACTCTTTGTGTACTGTAAAGCCATGATTGTCTTATGAGGAGGATTGCTTACAAAAGTAACCTTTCTTTTCTTACCCTTTTAGGAGTATATGACAGATAATTTGTCCTTGAAATGTCCCTATTATTTGTAAGAGGATAGAATATGCTGTAATAACTAACCCTGATATCGCAATGGCCTAAATAACCAACCATGTCACTTAAAGTATAGACCTGTACAAGGACTCTACCCTAGGGATCCAGACTTGTGGAGACTCCACAAATACATTACTATATCATATGAAATCCAAGGTATATTTAAAATTTATTAAGAGTTAAATATTATAGGGATTTATAAAAATTTATATAAGTAAGTTGCATGACTCAGACCACAGTGCAATCAAATTAGAACTCAGCATTAAGAAACTCACTCAAAACTCCACAGCTACATGGAAACTGAACAACATGTAGTCCTGAAGGACTACTGGATAAATAATGAAATGAAGGCAGAAATAAAGATATTCTGCTGGTTCAACGTACACAAATCTATAAACATAATCCAACACATAATAGAACCAAAGACAAAACCCATAAGATTATATCAATAGATACTGAGAAGGCCTTCAACAAAATTCAACAGACCTTTATGCTAAAAACTCTCAATAAACTAGGTATTGATGGAACGTATCTCAAAATAATAAAAACTATTTACGACAAAACCACAACCAATATCATACTGAATGGGCAAAAACTGGAAGCACTGCCTTTGAAAACTGGCACTAAAAAAGGGTGCCCTCTCTCACCATTCCTATTCAACATAGTATTGGAAGTCCTAGCTAGAGCAATCAGGCAAGAAAAAGAAATAAAGTGTATTCATTTAGGAAAAGAGGAAGTCAAATTGTGTCTATTTGCAGACAATATGATTGTGTATTTAGAAGACCCCATCACTGCAGCCCAAAATCTCATTAAGATAATAAGCAATTTCAGCAAAGTCTCAGGATACAAAATCAATGTGCAGAAATCACAAGCATTCCTACACATCAATAGCAGACAAGCAGAGATTCAAATCATTAACAAACTCCCATTCACAATTGCTACAAAGAGAAATAATATACCTAGGAATACAGCTAACAAAGGACATGAAGGACCTCTTCAAGGAGAACTACAAGCCACTGCTTAAGGAAATAAGAGAGGACACAAATATATGAAAAAACACTCCATGCTCATGGGTAGGAAGAATCAATATTATGAAAATGGCCATACCGCCCAAAGTTTTTTTTTTTTTTTTGGAAAAAAATTTTTTATTATTTTCAGTAACATGTGGGTATGACACATCTCTTTGACAGTGTCTATTAAGTTTTGCATTTTGTTTAGTTGGGTGAGGAGAGGCGACTAATATATCCCACCTGCTACATACATAGACTATATAACATAGTATCTAATATATATATTAGATAACTCTCTCTTCTCTCTTTTTAAATTGGATAAGCCATATACTTACAGGTTCAAAACAAAATCTTAACAGCACTAAAGCATGTTTCAGAGGCAGAGTTGACCAAGCATCCATGGGCTATCCTTCATTTCCCAGTTTCCCTGGCAGTTTTGTTAAGCCCTTGGGACTGGTTCTGGCCAACGGAATGGAAATGAAAGTGTTCTCCTCATATATGGCACCTTGGAGCTAGCCTGCTTCCTCCATCTCCCTTTTCCCCTACTGGGGCAATCAGGAGGCCTTGGTTCTTGCCAGGTGGAAGACAACTGCTGGACCCCTAGTGGACTTCCTGGAAGTGAGAATACTCCTTCCCAGATAAGCCAGTAAGATGAAGTAATTTAAAGTTTCAACGCTATCGCCATCAAGCTACCATTGACCATCTTCACAGAACTGGAAAAAAAAAACACCTTAAACTTCATATGGAACCAAAAAAAAAATAAATAAAAAGCATGCACAAGCAAGACAATCTTAAGTAAAAAAAATAAAGCTGCAGGCATCATGCGATCTGACTTCAAACTATACTACAAGGCTATAGTAATCTAAACAGCATGGTACTGTTACCAAAACAGAGATATAGACCAGTGGAACAGAACAGAGGCCTTGGAAGTAATGTCACATATCTACAATCATTGACAAACCTGACAAAAACAAGCAATGGGGAAAGGATTCCCTGTTTAATAAATGGTGTTGGGAAAACTGGCTAGCCATGTGTAGAAGACTAAAACTGGGCCCCTTCCTTACACTTTATACAAAAATTAATTTCAGATGGATTAAAGATTTCAACATAATACCTAACACCATAAAAACCCTAGAAGAAAACCTAGATAATACCGTTCAGGACATAGGCATAGGCAAGGACTTCATGACTAAAATACCAAAAGCAATGGCAACAAAAGCAAAAACAGACAAAAAGGATCTAACTAAACTTAAGAGCTTCTGCATAGCAAAAGAAAGTATCATTAGAGTGAACCAGAAACCAACAGAATGGAAAAAAAATCTTTTACAATCTACCCATCTGTCAAAGGGCTAATACCCAGAATATACAAAGAACTAAAACAAATTTGCAAGAAAAAAAAACAAACAATCCCATCAAAAAGTGGACAAAGGACATAATAGACACTTTTCAAAAGAAGACATTTATGTGGCCAACAAACATATGAAAAAATGCTCATCATCACTGGTCATTAGAGAAATGCAAATCAAAACCACATTGAGATATCATCTCACACCAGTTAGAATGGTGATCATTAAAAAATCTGGAGACAACAGATGCTGGAGAGGATGTGGAGAAACAGGAACACTTTTGCACTGTTGGTGGGAGTGTAAATTAGTTTAACTATTGTGAAAGACAGTATGGCAATTCCTCAAGGATCTAGAAGTAGAAATATCATTTGACCCAGCAATCTCATTACTGGGTATATAACCAAAGGATTATAAATCATTCTATTATAAAGATGCATGCACACATGTGGGACTGTTTACAATAGCAAAGACTTGGAACCAATCCAAATGCCCATCAATGATAGACTGGATAAAGAAAATGTGGCTCATGTATACCATGCAATACTATGCAGCTAAAAAAAAAAGGATGATTTCACGTCCTTTTCAGGTACATGTATGAGTCTGGAAACCATCATTCTCAGCAAACTGACACAAGAACAGAAAACCAAATGCCGCATGTTCTCACTCATAAGCGGGTATTGAACAATGAGAACACATGGACACAGGGAGGGGAATATCACACACCGGGGTCTTTGTTGGGTGGGGGTCTTGGGGAGGGATAGCAGGTGGTGGGGAGAATGGGGAGGATAACATAAGGAGAAATACCTAATCTAGGTGTTGGTGGGATGGAGGCAGCAAACCACTATGGCATGTGTATACCTATGTAAAAATCCTGCAAGATTTGCACACGTACCCCAGAACTTAAAGTATAATTTAAAAAATAAAGAAATAAGTTGCATCAGAGAACAATATATTATTCTGATGATGTTCTTCTTTGTACACTTTATGATAGGACTGGTCATGAATATTTTAGATATTAGATGTAAAGTGGCAACCTGATGCTGACTATTATTTTCCTTAAGCTGGTAAGGTAATCTGTTGATAATTTAGTTTTGTCTTATAGAAGACATTGTTGGCTGAATACAGTGGCTCATGCCTATAATCCTAGCACTTTGGGAGACTGAAGTGGATGGATCCCTTGAGCCTAGGAGTTCAAGACCAGCCAGAGAAACAAGGCTGAAACTTCAGCGCTACTAAAAATACAAAAACTAGCGGGGCATGGTGACTTGTGCTATAATCCTAGCTTGGGAGGCCGAGGCAGAATAATCACTTGGGCCTGGGAAGGGGAGGCTGCATTTGAGCCAAGATCGTGCCACCGCACTCCAGCCTGAATGACGAGTGGGATTCCGTCTCATTAAAAACAACAAACAAAAAAAGACATTTTTGGTACTGGGATCCTCTCACAGAAATGGATGCAGACCTGTAGACCTCTCTGGATTTTGCACCTCACACAGTTGGTATGGAATAACCAACACTTAACTTGGCACTATAAGAAAATGTATAAGCTAACTGATATTAATAGCCAATATTAAGTAAACCCTATGTCACCTGCAGCACTGTTCTGAGAAACATACTTTTGCAAAACAGGTGATTGTGGCGTTTGCTGACATTGAAGGAGTTTACAAACAAAAACAGTATCTCCAAAGAACTGACTAAACAGTTAATTAGCTCTATTCCATGGCTTCAGGTGACTGTATTCAGGAGATATAAACATTCATTTAAGGAAGTTTAAACCCATTTGTTGAGTTGATAACAGGGAAATCTAGAATTCAAGGGAAAGAATCTTTCAAATATGTGTTACTAATACACTTGTATATATTAGGTAAACATATTTAAAATAAGAAATGCATAAAGGAGAAAAACAGTACATATAGCGATTGACTCTAACTTTCTTTTCAAGAGTAATACAATAGCCTTGTTGAAATGATGCTTTAAAAAACAAATTTATAATTTAAAAATGTAAATGTCATACAAATATTTGAGTTGCACACTAGAAATATATGAGTTATATTTTGTTAGGGTTATATATTGCTAAAAATCATTTATAATTCCCATACTTTTGCCTGCATGAATATAAATTTGTTTATGAGAAGTTGTTCCTCCTTGACAATAGTTTCTCACTTATGCTTGATCTGGAGGCAAAAAGAAAAACTTCTCTCAATATATACTTAGAGATGCCTGGATTCAGAAAGAATCGGTTTCAATAGTTAAACTTATGTAAGACTGAATATACAGAATACTGACTTCCTGAACTTAAATGAGAAACAGAAATATCAAAAAGGCTGGATCATTCACATCTGTTCAGTGAGTTGAGGTAGACATGTCAATTTTTTTCAAGTATTTCTTAAGTATGATATATAATAGCATGTTCAATTCTAGACTGTACTAAGGCCATTCAGCAGTTTTTAGATTTTTTGCTTTATTAATTGAAATATGGATTTAAAAATGGCCCACTGTGAGCAAGATGTAAATGCCTGATCTCTCTAGGTTAATTGTAGAGGAAGGGATCCAAAGGTTTACGGAGATTGGGATAGTGGAGTGGATTAGTCATTGTAAACCTGATTATCCCAGCTGGGAGGGGCCAGAAGATATACCCTTGACCAATGCCTGTGAAATAGATTTGTGAAGGTAGCACCTGCATCTTTTTTTAAATTTTTTTTTTAATTTTTTTTATTTTTCAGACATCCCTTTAATAACTTAAAAGACAAAGCATATACAACCAGCATATTATAGGCATGTAAATACATGTGTTCTTAAATGGATCTTCACTTGGAAGAAAGGATTTCCTCTTTCTCAGAAGGCGTTTAGACACATATGGTAAGCCAAAAGCTGGAGCTCATACGTCAGCATGAAATGAAGGTGTTTCTTCAGACTTCATAACCCACGTGACATCAACACTTCCTTTTCCCACTGATATATTCTACACTTCCAAAACTTCGTTTCTGTCTGAGCACAGGCGCACAGTCATCCCTATCAGTGTGTTCACTTGATTTTCTTGTCTGCGTACATTTAATTGTTGTAAGAAACTTGGCACATTCTGGAAATCCACACGACCACGCGAGATCTTCAGCTGTTTGCCCATTCTTATTACATAAATTGATTTGGGCATCACTGGTCACAAGCAGGCTAAGGCACTCCAGGCTTCCAACCTTTGCTGCCTTGTGTAGTGGAGCTTCTCCTAAAACATCCTTCTGGTTGAGGTCAGCGCCTGTTTGCAGTTGCCAGAGAAGAAAACAAGCAAGGCCGCCTCCTGCAGCCAAGTGGACAGGCGACTGCTTGCAGGGATCCGGGCGTGCGTTGACCGAGGCCCCTTTCTCCAGCAAATACTTAAGACCGTCCACCTCCGGGTTGCTTTAAATTCTCCCGTACTAGGGCGGGACCACGCACTCCTACCTGCCCGGGTGTGGCGAGTGTCCCACCGCTCTGCACTCCCAAGGACTTTTGTCATCTGCCGTAGGTGGGAAATGTTGTTGCACCTGCATCTTTAAAAAAGTTCTGTAATTGCTTTCTCTGTATATCATATTTAACAGTGGGAACCACTGTCACTCAACTACAAAATTTAAATACAGTGATAATAATTGGATCCCGAGCTGGCAGGGGCCAAGAGGTGGCATTCAACTTTCAAAGGAAAGGTAGGCATAAGTCCCATAATGGATAGCAGAGGCAAAGTGGCAATCTGAATAGTCTGACTCATGTAGGCCTCTGGCATTGACTAATTAATCATGATTTCCCAAGAAGTGAAATTGATAGAAAGCCTACTACATTCCGTCTGAATTTATCCAAGCAGAAACCTTCTAGGTGGAATGGACAAAAGACTTATTTGAATTAAAAACTGAGAATTACAGCCCCACAATTAATTTCCAGACTTGAACCAGTTTATAGATGCAGAACTCCTTGAATAAAAGGGAGGGTGGATCTCCTTGAGGAAGGACCCCACTATATTACTGACAATTTATACAGTGAATCTTTGTTCCATCCTTCCCCAAGGAGATCTTCAGCCTTTTGCAAGAGTAACTGCACATTGGAGAAAGGGAAATAATCAGACATTTTAAGCACTACTGGGCACTCACTCTGAGCTGATGTTGATTCCAGGGGACCTAAAATGTCATTGTGGTCCTCCAGTTAAAGTAGGGGCTTATGGAGGTCAAATAATTAATAAACTTATATCTCAGTTCTGACTTTCAGTCATTCCAGTGGGTCCCTCGACTATTCCTGTGGTCATTTCCCCCGTTCTAGAATACATAATTGGCATAGACATACTTAACCGCTGGCAGAACATACACATTGGCTTCCTGACTGGTAGGGTAAGGGCTATTATGGTGGAAAAGGCAAAATGAAAGCCATTACAGCTGCCTCTACCAAGAAAAATCGTAAATTAAAAACATTATTGCATTCCTGGAGGTGTTGCAGAGATTAGTGTCACCATCAAGGACGTGAAAGACACAGGAGTGGTGACTTCCACCACATCCTTGTACAATTCTCATTTGGGCTGTGCAAAAGACGGACAGATCTTGTAGAGTGACAGGGTATTATCATGAGCTTAACCAAGTGGTGATTCCAATTGCAGCTTCTATATCAGATGTGGTTTAATTGCTTGAGCAAATTAACACATTTCCTTGTACCTGGTCTGCAGCCACTGCCTTCGTAAATGTTATTTTCTCCATTTCTGTCCAAGAGGCCCACCAGAAGCAATATGCCTTCAGCTGGCAAGGCCAGCAATATACCTTTACTGTCTTACCTCAGGGTGTATCAACTATCCAGCCTTGTGTCATAAGCTTATTTAGAAAGAATTTGATTGCTGTTCACTTCTGCAAGACATGACATGGATCCGTTACATTGATGACATTATGCTGACTGGATCCGGTGAGCAAGAAGTAGTAAACATACTAGATTTGTTGGTTAGACATTTGCATACCAGAGTATGGGAAATAAATCTCACTAAATTCAGGGACCTTCTACCTCAGTAAAATTTCTAGGGGTCCAGTGGTGCGGAGCCTGTCGAGATATTCCTCCTAAGGTGAAGGATAAGTTGGTACATTTGGCCCCTCCTACAACCAAGAAAGAGGCACAACGTCTAGTGGGCCTATTTGCATTTTGAAGGCAACACATTCTTCATTAGGGTGTATTATTCAGGGCCATCTACTGAGTGACCCAAAAGACTTCCAGTTTTGAGTAGGGTCCAGGACAGAAGAAGACTCTGCCACAGGTCCAGGCTGCTATGCAAGCTGCTCTGCTACTTAGGCTATATGACCCAGCAGATCCAATGGTGTATGAAGTGTCAGTGGGAGACAGGAATGCCATTTGGAGCCTTTGGCAGTCCCCGATAGGTGAATCATAGCAGAGACCTCTAAAATTTTGGAGCAAGGCCCTGCTATTTTCTGCAGACCACTATTCTCCATTAATACAGCTCTTGGCCTGTTACTGAGCTTTTGTGGAAACTGAACATTTAACTGTGGGTCATCAAGTCACCATGTGACCTGAATGGCTTATCATTAACTGGGTGCTTTCTGACCCCTCTAGCCATAAAGTGGGTCATGCACAGCAGCATTCCATCATCAAATGGAAGTGATTACGTGGTCAAGCTCAAGCAGGTCCTGAAAACACAAGTAAGTGACATGAGGAAGTGGCTCAAATGTTCATGGTCTCCACTCCTGCCACCCTGCCTTTTCTCCCCCAGCCTCCACTGATGGCTTCATGGGTACTTTTCTACAGTCAGTTGACAGACGAAGGCAAGACTAGGGCCTGTTTCACAGATGGTTCTGCATGCTATGCAGAAACCTCTTGAAAATGGACAGCACTACAGCCCCTCTAGTACATTCTGAAGGACAGTTGTTGAAAGAAATCTTCCCAGTGGGCAGAACTTCGAGCAGGGCACCTGGCTATGAACTTTGCATGGAAGGAGAAATGGCCAGATGTGTGGTCATATACTGATTCATGGGCCATAGCCAATGGTTTGGCTGGATGGCCAGGGACTTGAAAGAAGTATGATGGGAAAACTGGTGACAAATAAATGTGAGAAAGAAGTATGTGGATGAAGCTTTCTGAATGGTCAAAAACTGTGAAGATATTTGTTTGCCATGTGAGTGCTCACCAGTGGGTGTCCTCAGCAGAGGAAGATTTTAATAATCAAGTAGATAGGATGACCCATTCTGTGGACGCCACTCAGCCTCCTTCCCCAGCCACCCACATCATCTCTCATTGGGCCCATGAACAAAGTGGCCATGGTGGCAGAGAAGGAGGTTATGCGTGGGCTCAATGACATGGACTTCCACTCACTAAGGCTGACCAGGCAACAACCACTGCTGAGGGCCCAATTTGCCAGCAGCAGAGACCAACACTAAGCCCTTAACACAGCACCATTCCTAGGGGTGATCAGTCAGCTACCTGGTGGCAGGTTGGTTACATTGCACCTCTTTCATCATGGAAAAAGCAGAGGTTTCTCCCAATGGAACACATGCTTACTCTTGATACAGGTTTGCCTATTCTGCACACAAAGCTTCTGCCAAGACTACCATCCTTGGACTCATGAAATGCATTATCCACCATTACGTTATTCTACACAGTATTGCCTCTGAGCAAGGCACTCACTTTAAGGCTAAAGAAGTCTAGCAGTGGGCTCATTGTTATGGAATTTACTGGTATTACCATGTTCCCCATTATCCTGAAGTAGCTGGATTAATAGAACTGTGGAGTGGCCTTTGAAATCACAATTACAATGCCAACTAAGTGACAGTACTTTGCAGGTCTAGGGCAGAGTTCTCCAGAAGGACATGTATGCTCTGAATCAGTGTTCAACATATAGTACTAATTCTCCCACGGCCAGAATTCATGGGGCCAGGAATCAAGGGGCAGAAGTGGAAATGGCACCAGTCACCATCACCCCTAGTGACCCACTAACAAAATTTTTGCTTCCTGTTGTGACAGAGGTTTTAGAGGTCTTAGTTCCACAGGGAGGAATGTTGCAACGAGGAGACACAACAACAATTCCATTAAAGTGGGAATTATCATTGCCACCTGGACAAGCATATTAATGCTGCACTGAGCATGTGCACACCCGGCCAGGCTATGATAGTGCCTGTGCTTGGTCCAAACTTCACTCCAAGATCAGAGCAGGTGCTGGAGGCAGGGAGAGAGAAGGCAGCAGGAGCAGACACCACCAAGCCTGTGTGAAAGAAAAGGACACTTCCCAGGCCCCAAGAATACAGAGATGCCCAAGTCAGTAGCTGCAGCTGCACCCCAGAGGGCAGGGCTCCTGCTGGCTCCTGGCTCCCACTGGCTCCCTGCAACACGCAGCGCTGGACACGCCTGCCCCCTTGCAGCCAATGTCATGGCAGCGGCCTGTCTAGATGGGCTCCCACTGCCATCACTATTAGGATTAATCTGAACTATTTACAGGTAAGTCACTTCTGTCTTACAAGAAAGCTCTTGGTAGAATGATCACAGCAAGTTACTCCTGCCACCCAATGATTTTAAAACATCATTTAGAATGATTCATAAGATAAAGATAAAAGAGGTATGTGTATGTGTATTTAAATGTTTCCTAATTATAAAATGCATTTGATAAATTATAGGAAGGCATACATACAAAGAATGGAGTCAATGAAACAATTAAATAGTATTTTACATTATTCAAATAAATGTAAAAGGTATTATATTACTTTTCCACTGCTGCCATAACACAGTCTGATAAACTTCATGGCTTAAAGCAATATAAATTTATTATCTTGCAGTTTTGTAGGTAAAAAATTTGATACAGGTCTTCTTAGGCTAAAATCAAGGTACTGGAAGGCTGTAATCATTTCTGGAGATTCTTGGGAGAAATTTGTTTTTTTTTTCGCTCATTCAGGGTGGCAGAATTCAGCTCCTTGCAATTGTAGGGCTGAGATCTCAGTTTTCCTGTTGGCTGTTAGTTGAAGGCCATCTCTAGCTTTTAGAGACTGCCACATTTCTTGGCTCAAAGATCTTATTCTCATGGCTTATTACTGCAATCCACTCTTCTGCCTCCATCTTTTAATAATCATGTGATTAGATTGAGTCCACTCAGATAAATTTCCCCTCTTGAAATCTTTAACCTTAATCACATCTGCAAATTTCTTTTGACATATGAGGCAACATACAATGTATCACGGACATTGTTGGAGTTCATTATTTGCCCACCACAGATATTTAATATGAAAAGCAAACCTACCTTATAAAATTATGCTTAACTTAAGAATGTAGGAGAAAGGATAGCTTATCTATTATTTAAAAAGTATAATATTTTCTGGATTATTTCCAAATATTATAAAAGCTTATTTTTTATTGTATATCGTAACCTAATTCTTTAAGATTTTTAATATTTAGCAAAGCTATTCTTATGCAGATAGAAATTATTTTCAAGATGTTCAGAAAATGTCTTTTTCTGAGAACATTTTTCTTGCTTATGAAAAGAATAAAGAAGTCAATTCTGTTTTAAATTATTCACTTTTCAAAAGGAAATATCTCTTTGGTATACATTGATGATTGACTTTTGATACCAAAAGGTATGATTTTTGTAGAAGATATAAATATCCACAAAGCTCTGAACTAAAGCTTTTTAATAAGTCAGTCGTAGATGTTATATCCTAAGACCATGACTTTTAATTTAGGAAGTTCTCTGTAGGCTGCAGTTCTTACCTGAACTTGCCAGTCTATTTTACTGTATTTTTTATCTTTGCTCTTTTATCTTCTGTTGGCTCTAGTAGTTTAATTTTACACTTACTGAGGAATTTTCATTTTAAAAATTAGGGCCTTGAGCTATAAACTGTGATGGACAGAGATAATAAATATCTACTTTAAATGTCATACTTTCTATGGAACTAAAAGAAAATGGCTTTTATATATCTATTATTTAATTTAGAAGTTTACGGAAAGTACATCAACTATTTTACTTGTATTATGTTAAAGTGAAAATTAACAGATATCTGCAATTATCTGTTATTTATTGAAAGAGAGGATATTTGTTACTAAAGCCATGTAGATAAAATTGGTTTGGAAACTAGCCGTAAGAAAAATTTTTCATGACTACTAAACCTAATATTAACACAATCATAGTATCATTAAATAATTTATTTGCATTTGAATGTATACATTTTTGTACTTGATCTTATAGTGGAGGTACTGAATCCCAGTAAGATATTTTGATTAAAGATAATACTCTTTTCAACAAATGGTTCCAAGACCACTGAATATCCTATGCAAAGAGTTTATTTTTTTTTCCCCATTTATTTATTTTATTGTATTTTAGGTTTTGGGGTACATGTGAAGAACATGCAAAATTGTTGCATAGGAACACACATGGCAGTGTGATTTGCTGCCTTCCTCCCCATCACCTAGTTTTTGCACTGTTGCAGGATAAGCCATGGACAAAACCCCTCAGACACTGGAGTGATGAAGGAAGCGACTTTATTCAGTTGTGGAGCATTGGCAGGCTTAAGTCCCAAATACCTAGCTCTCTGAAAAGCAGTGTCATTCCCTTTTTAAAGACATACAACCCAAGGGATGAGGAGGTAAAACTGTGTCATTATCCATTGGCTAGACATCTGACCTCGCAGTCTTTATTTTCATTGATTTGCGGATTCACATTCGGTGCACACGGGACGGAGGGAAGTGGAAGGGTTACAGAAGTTAAACAAAGTCAGTAAATCGCTCAGTGACGGAAGTATTTTTAGGGAGGTTCTGGATTGTGCAAACATGACTCAGAGCAGCAGGAAAAACATTCTTTTGTAACATTTTTAAGGCTTATAGATAACACAGGCACCAGTTACAGAGAGGGGAATTATTATCTCAGCCCTTGAGCCCTGCTGCTCCCGGGCTGGTGGCATCACCAAGTTGCCTGACTGTTGACTTTAGCTTTTTGCTATTTTATTTGCCCTCTCTCTTTTCTAACAGAGGACAGGCAAAAGAAAGATGGCCTCTCTCAATACTACCTCACATGATATACAAAAATTAATGGATCACAAGACTAAAAGATTTAAAACTAAAATTTGTAGAAGAAAACAAAGGCATACTTCTATGTGAAAATGGATTAGATTTTTTTTTTTTAGGTATGATACCAAAAGTACAAGCTACAAAAATGAACCTCTTCAACATTAAAACATAAAATGTCTTTCGAAAGATACCATGAAGAAAGTGGATCAGGTGTGGTGGCTAGGAGGCCAAGACAGGAAGATTACA
Organism: Cebus imitator; assembly: GCF_001604975.1. Classification (NCBI taxonomy): domain Eukaryota; kingdom Metazoa; phylum Chordata; class Mammalia; order Primates; family Cebidae; genus Cebus; species Cebus imitator. Next base: position 6,456,855 of record NW_016107411.1, on the reverse strand, counting down.
TGAAGCCAGGGTGTCAGGGATATAATGAACTATAATTGAACCCCTGCACTCCAGCCTGGGACACAGAGCAAGGCCCTGTTTCAAACAAATAAAAAGTCAAAAATCATGTATCTGATAAAAATTTCATATATAGGCTATAAAGAAATATTACAACCCAATTATATAAAGAAAAGTAATACAATTAAAAATGAAAAAGGAGATGAATTCACATTTCTCCAAATAAAGACACATAACATCTTCTCATTACATAAAAAATGCTATCAGCATTAGACACCAGAGAAAAGCAAATCAAAACTACAATGACATACCACTTTGCACCTATTTGGATGACTACAGTCAAAAAGCCAGATATTAACAAATGTTGGTAAGTATATTTACAACCTGATCCTCCTCACACACTACTGGTGTGAATGTGAAATGGTGCAGCTGTTTTGGTAAACACTGTGGCAATTCCTCAAAATGATGAACATATACATAATCAACAGAAATGAAAGCATATGTTCACCCACACACAAAAAATGTACATAAATGTTTACAGTAATATATTCATAATGGCCAAAAAGTGGAAACAACCCAAAAGTCTATCAACTAAAAAATAGAAAAAATAAAGGAATATATCTATATCTATATAGGGGATATGCTCACAAAACTGAATATTATGTATCAATAAAAGCCAGTTAAGACCTGATCCATGCTATAACACGGATTAACCTTTAAAATACTATCTTATGTAAAAAGGACAGTCTCAGTAAACCACATATTATATATATTTATATAAAGTTTCTAGAGTAAGCTAATACATAGAGACAAAAAGTAGCTTGGTGGTAACCTAAAACTGTGGTTACAGTGATAAAAAAGAAAGAGAAATTACTACAGGTTTCCTTTTAGGGTACAAAAATGTTCTGAAACTTATTTTCCCATTGTTGTGCAACTCTGAATATTCTAATCACTGAATTGTATTCTTTCATGCTATATGATGTATGTCTCTAAAGCTGTTATAAAAATAAATATATGTGATAGAGAAAAACATAAACAAAAGAGGTAAGTGGAGTTAAATAAGCAATCATGTGTGCTGGTACAATGTGTGTCTTATCTTTATGCTTGCATATCCTTCGACCTTATTTATATGTTAATATATTTTTTTCTTACTAGAAATAGAAAAGATTTTCTTATGTAGATGAGAGTTATGCCTCTGTTACTGTGGAATATAGCATATATTTACTTCTTTATTTTTTGCTTCAGAGCTTGTGCCCTCAGGGAAACACAGGGCTTTGAGGTCAAAATAGCACACAGTCTCTGTGCAGCTTCAGGAATTGGTTACTGAGTGGGTTTTGTGGAAAGAAGCCACTATTAAAGAGTTTTATAAAAATGCCTGAGTGCCAAAGATAAAAAGAGGCTTAATTATAAATTTAATTATCATGAAGAAAGTACATACGAATACATGGCTTAAAAAAGAAAAATATATAAAAGTTAGGTAAAGGATGTGTTAGATGCAAACAAAATACAGTAGGGATATCTACTCTAAAATCTATGCATAGAAGAACTTATCTCTAAGTAAGTGATTTTTATGTTAAGACTCAAGAAATTACCTAGAATACATTTTGAATCAGTTTTTGAGGATTATATTGCATGTTTTGAGTATGGATGGCTAGTTTTTTAAATCTATTAAACTGATTTTGTGTCTTTATCTAAAATCATTTATGTGTGTTAGATTATTCCTAGCCCTCTATTGCATTTCATTTGGCTATATTCTCATATTTTCCCCAAATTCACACTCATTTGATCACTATTGCTTTACAGTAGGTCTTTATTTCAGATAGTGGAGGTTTCCATTTTTCTTTTCTTTTTTTTTTTTTTTTTTTTTAATTTTAAACATTCTTTCCCTGTTAAAACACTTTGGGTTTCTATAAAATTTAGCAACAGTTTGCCAATTCTCCAAAAAAAAAAAAAAAAAAAAAGAAATATACTGATATTTAGGTTGAAACTGCATTGAATCAATAGGTCAGATGGGGTGAATTGTTAGGTTTTATGTTTATTTGATTTTTTAAGCTTTAAATTTTTATTATCGGTACATAATAGTTATACATATTTATGGGGTATATATATTTTGATAGAAGCATTTAATGTGTAATCATAAAATCAGAGTTATTTGAATATCTATCACCTCAAGCATTTATCATTTCTTTATATTAAGAACACTTCAACTTTACCTTTAGTAATTTTGAAATAAACAGTAAGTTATTAACTAAGTTGTCCTATTTGGCTACTGAACACTAGATTTTATTCCTTTTATCTAACTGTATTTTTGTACCAGAATTGATGTTTTAAGAATAGAAGAATACAGTATGACCCTTCATTTAGTTAAGTCTTCTTGGATTCCTTTCATCTCTGTTTTGTGTTTTTCAGTGTGTACAACTTTTACTTTGACAGATTTAAACACAATCATTGTTTTGGATACTATTGCATACACTATTTTTTATTTTATAATCATAAACTGTTTGTTACTAGTCTGTAGAAATATGATAGAGTTTTGTAATTGGCCTTGCATTTTGTGACATTGCATTTGTTACTTCTAGTATCTTTTAAAATATTATTTTAAAATATTATTCTATGTAAAAAGTTTTCTTCTTTTAAAATTTTCTATCTGCATGCTTTCTACTTCTTTTTCTTGTCTTACTGAACCTGCTAGAACCTCAGTAAAATATTGGATAGAACTGGTCCAATAATAAAATATATCTTTGTTTGTGATTTTTAGGTAAAATTAATAATAGTTGTTTGAAATTATTGGCAGATTTTCTCTCATTGATGAAGTTTTATTTTTAGTTTCTTGAAATGATTTAGCATAAATAAATGCCACATTTTGTTACTTTTTATTTTACATCTATTAAAGTATGGTCTTTGGTTTTTGTCTGTTGATATTCTGAATTGCAATGATGGATTTTTAAATATTGATCCAACCTTAAATTTTCTAGAAAAAAAAATTCTACTTGGTCATAATATATATTTACCATATTGAATTTTCTAAAAAAATCATATATGCAAATGATATTTATTTTACAAGTATTTTAAAGAAGAGCATTGCTCAGTAGTTTCCTTTTTATAATATCTTTCTTGATTTTAGAATCGGGGTAATACTGGTAATATGAGTTGAGAAGTGTTACCTCCATTCCTGTATTCTGAAAAAGTTTTGTGAAGAATTGATATTTGTTTCTTAGACCTTTGGTAGAATTTGTTTTGTAATTCTATATAACCTTGAGTTAAAACATCTTATTGATATAGTCAACTCATTTAGTTGCTATGATTTGTTAGGTTTATATATTTTTTTTCTTAAGTGAGACAAGACAGGCTGTTCCTTCCATGTGTCTTTTGGCTCTCTTCCAAGTCATATAATTCACAGGCATAGGGCCATTTTAAGTATTTTAGTATATAGTACTTTAATAGTAAATTATTATTCCCACATGCCAAAAAGAGACCTGATAATTGGTGATTGGATCAGAGGGACAGCTTCCCCCTTACTATTCATGTAATAGTGAGTGGCTTCTCATGAGACCTGATGGTTTTAAAAAGTGTAAGTCTTCTTTGTTCTCTCTCACCTGCCATCCTGTAAGACATGCCTGACTTCCCCTTCTGCCATGACTGTAAGTTTCCTGAGGCCTTCCTAGCCAGGCAGAACTGTGAGTGAGCAAAACCTCCTTTCTTTATAAATTACCCAGTTCCAGGTAGTACCTTTATAGCAGTATGAAAATGGATTAATGCAGAGAATTGCTACTAGGAGTTAGGTACTGCTATAAAAATAACCTGAAAATGTGAAAGCGACTTTAGAACTGGGTAATAGGCAGAGCTTGGAACAGTTTGGAAAACTCAGAAGAAGACAGGTAGATGTGCAAATGTTTGGAAATTCCTAGAGGCTTATTGAATGGTTTTTACCAAAATGTTGATAGTAATAGGCGCAACAAAGTCCAGGCTGAGGTGGTCTCCGATGGAGATGAAGAACTTACTGAGAACTGGGGTAAAGGTCACTCATGCTATGCTTTTGCAAAGAGACTGGTGGCATTCGCCCCTGTCATAGAGATCTGTGGGACTTCGAGCTTGAGAGATGATTTAGAAGATCTGGTAAAAGAAATTTTCTAGGCAGAAAGCATTCAAGAGGTGACCTGGTTGATTCCAAAAGCATTCAGTTATATATACTCAAAAGAGATAGTTTGAAATTGGAACTTATGTTTAAAAGGAAGCAGAACACAAATGTTTAGAAAATTTGTAACTTGATCATGTGATAGAAAAGAAAAACCCATTTTCTGGGAAACAATTCAAGCCAGCTACAGAAATATGCATAATTGATGAGGACCCAAAGGTAAATTGCCAAGACACTGGGGAGAATATCTCTAGGGCATTTCAGAGATCTCCATAGGAGCCCCTCACACCACAGGCCTTGAGGCCTAGGAGGGAAGAGTGGTTTAATGGGCTTGGACAAGGACCTTGCTGCTCTGTGAAGCATCTGGACTTGGTGCCTAGCATTTTAGTCACTCCAACTCCAGCCATGGCTAAAAGGAGCCAAAGTACAGCTTGGGTTGTTGCTTCTGGGGTGCAAGTTCCAAGCCTTGGTGACTTCTATGTGATGTTCAGCCTGCGAGTGTACAGAAGGCAAGAGGTGAGCTTTGAGAACCTCTACCTAGATTACAGAGGATGTATGAAAACATCTGGATGTCCAAGCAGAAGTCTGGTACAGGTCTTATAAAGAAACTGCTATAGCAGTGTGGAAGGCAAATGTGGGGTTAAAACCTCCAAACGAGTCCCCTATGGGGCATTGCCTAGTAAAGGAGGATGAAGAGAGCTGCTGTCCTCCAGACCCCAGGAAGGTAGATCCACTGACAACTTGTACCCTGTGTCTGGAAAAGCCAAAGACATGAAATGCCAGCCAGTAAAAGTGGCCACAGGGGGATACCCGGCTTAGACACAGGGGCAGAGCTACCTAAGAATGTGGAAACTCACCCTTTGCATCAGCATGTCCTGGATGTGAGACATGGAGTCAAAAAACATTATTTTGGAGCTTTAAGATTTAATGACTGTCCTGCTGGGTTTTGGATTTGCATGGGGCCTGTAGCCTCTTTGTTTTGGACAATTTCTCCCTTTTGGAATGAGAGCATTTACCCAATTCTTTACGCCCACTGTATCTTGGAAATAACTAACTTGCTTTTGATTTTACAGGCTTCATAGACAAAGGCACTTGCCTTGTCTCAAATGAGACTTTGGACTTGGACTTATAAGTTAATGCTGGAATAAGTTAAGATTATGGGGGACTATTGCGAAGGCATGATTGGTTTTGAAATGTAAAAGGCACATGACATCTGTGAGGGGCATAGGTGAAAGGATATGCTTCAGCTCTGTGCTCCAAATCTCATCTTGAATTGTAATCCTTAAGTGTCCAGGGAGGGACCTGGTGGGATGTAATTAGATCATGGAGGTGGTTTTTCCCATGCTGTTCTCATGACGGTGAGTGAATTCTTATGAGAGCTAATGGGTTTTGTTTGTTTGTTTTGAGATGAAGTTTCACTCTTGTCACCCAGGCTGGAGTGCAATGGTACAATGTAGGCTTACTGCAACCTCTGTGTCCAGGTTTGAGCAATTCTCCTGTCTCAGCCTCCCAAGTAGCTGAGATTACAGGTGCCTACCACCATGCCCAGCTAAAATTTGTATTTTTAGTAGACACAGGGTTTCACTCTGTTGGCCAGACTGGTCTCAGACTTATGACGTCAGGTAATCCACCTGTCTCAGCCTCCGAAAGCGCTGGGATTACAGGTGCAAGCCACCATGACCAGCAGAGAGCCAACGGTTTTAAAGAATGGCACTTCCCTTTCCTTGCTGTATCTCTCCTGTCACCATGTAATATGTGCCTTGCTTCCCTTTCCCCTTGTGCTATAATGTTTGGTATCCTGAGGCCTCCCCAGCCATGTGGAACTGTGAGTAAATTCAACCTTCCTTTTTTATAAATCACCCAGTCTTCAGTAGTACCTTCTTAGCAATGTGAAAATAAACTAATGCAGTAGGATCTAAATTGAGCCTCATTTATTCTCATTATTTTTAGTGTTTATGTCTTATTTTTCTTTGTTAGCGTAGCTAAAGATATATCAATTATATCAATTTTTAAAGAACCAGCTTTTAGCTATTTTGATTTCTCTATTTCTTTTCGGGTTTCAATTTTATTCATATTTTCTCTTTTCCGTTTTATTGGCTTCTTCATGTTTTTAGTCTCTGAAGTTGGAAGTTCAGATTTTTTATATGTGTGTGAGTGTGCATTTTGTAAAATATTCAAAGTTTCTAAAGCCTTCTAATTTATTATTATTTTTAAATATTGTAACTTTTATTTTAATTCAAGTTCATATGTGCATGTTTGTTATATAGGTAAACTTGTGACTCTGGGGTAGATGTACAGATTATTTTGTCATGCTAAGCATAGTATGTGACATTTATTTCTTCTGAATCTCTTCTTCCTCACACCCTTCTCCCTCAAGTTGGTCTCAGTGTTACTTCTTTAACCCATAGATTATTTTTAGGTGTGTTGTCTAATTTTCAAATATTAGGCAATTTTTCTAGATATATTTGTTATTTATATTCTAATAACATACTATTGTATAATTTGAATTTTTCAAGTTTGTTCATTTTTTTTATTACTTTGGAATCTTTTATAATTTTGCAAATGTTTCATGAGTCTTTGAAAAGAATATATATTCTAATGTTGTGGGATGAAGTGTACTGTAATCTCACTGAAATTCTCTGATCAATGATTGAGAGTTTCCAACTACATTTTTGGATTTGTCTATTTCTCTTTTTATTTATTTCAACTCTTGTCTCAAGTATTTTAAAGATTTTCTGCTCAGTCAATGAAAATTATATTATTATACCTTGCTGGTGAATTGATCACTATATCATTTTAAAAAGGACTTTTATCTGTTTCTCTTTATTCTATATAATCTTACTTTGTCTGAAGTCTATGTTTTTAGATACTATTACAGCCTTGTCATCTTCCTGTAAATAGGTGTTTGAGTAACATCTGCTCCATATTTTAACTTATTTATTTTTTACATTTAAAGTATGGTTATTGTAAACAAAATAAAAGGAGGGCTCTGTTTTATTTATTTATTTATTTATTTATTTATTTATTTATTTATTTATTTATTTATTTATATGATTCAGTCCCCTTAGAGACAGCCAAAAATTGCCAACACTGACTATATTTCAAGTCGTCATGGTGGGGTATTGGGAAAAGTTTTCAGTTAGCAATAATCGTGCCTCAGATAAACCTCATTGGCTATGACACTGCCACTGCACAAAGCTGTTTTTAATCATTTAATTTCTGTCTCTTAATTGGCATGTTGTTACATTTGCATTATTACATTTAATGTAATATTTAATAGTCTATCATCTCTATAGCTATAATCTGTTTACTCTTCTTTTGTTTTCTTTACTAGGCTATTTTTTATCGTTACAGTAAAATTATTTTTTCTCTTGTATTCACTTATTATTTGTGTTTCCTTTACAGTTTTATACAGTAATTTTTCTTTGGTGTACTATATAATTTTAGTTGGTTGCATCTGTATCAAATAATATTAAACTGTTTAAAAATATCATTCTGTTGTCTTCTGATGTTCATAATTTCTCACAGGAAGTCTGCCATGCTTATTTTTATTCATTGTTCTATGATATGGCTTTGTTCTTTGGTATTTTCATGGTTTTCTCTTTATCGTTGGTTTGGAGAAGTTTAAATATTTGTCTAGGGGAGTGTGTATGTGTCTTTTATTTCACTTTTTATCACTCAACTGGAATCTGTGCTATTTATTTTATCAACTTTGAAAATTCTCAGCCACAGTTCTCTTTAAATGTTTCTCCTTCCTGTTCTCTCCCCTCCTGTGAGTATTCTGATTATTTCTATGCTAGACTATTGGAATTGCACCACAGATATTGGATGCTCTGTTTAGTCTTTATTCTCTCTTCTCTCTCTTGGGGTTTAATTTGGCTAATATATATTGACTCATTCTCAAGTTTCCTTCTATTCATTGGTCTAGATGAGCTTCTCATAGATATTATTCATATCTGTCTCTCTTTTCATTTCTAGCATTTTCATTTGCTTCTTTCTTCAATTCAATCTCCTCTTCCCACTTTTTCCTGTAGCCTCTATTTCTCTAATCACTTTCATGCTCTTCTGTTTATGTATGTGGCTTATCTTCTCCACTAAGACATTTAAGAAATAATTATTTAAATTTTCTGGTATTTTAAACATTTCTGTCATATTTTAGTCTGGTTTTATTGACCGCTTTTTGTTTTCATTGTGTGGGATTTTTCCCTTGCTTCTTTGTGAGTCTCATGATTTTTTAATGAAACCCAATATTTTGTATAACATAGTAGGTAAGAGGCATTTATGCCTGGAAATGACACTTTTCCCCCCATTAGAACATTTGTGTGTGGGTTGAGTCAATCTAGCCAGGAGCTGAATTGGCTTTAGACTTTTTGTTCCTATGTTTATCCTCTTTGTACCACAAGTTCAAAGTCTTCTAATATTACCTTGGGCTTAGTGTAAGGCTGGCTTACTAGATGGTTCTTCACAAATATGTATTACACCCTTAGCTTTAGGTCTTCTTTTTGTGGCCTTTGTGTGTGTGTTGGGTGGGGGTTCCATCTCTCATATTTCCCATATTCCAGCTGTAAGTGTTATTGTTAGCCCTCTTAGGCTGATGAGTTGGAAATTAAGGTGGTGTTTGCTGTATTTTACTTTATCTTTGGTGGGTGCTGAGGTTGGGCTTTCTAATAAACTTATCCTCTCCCTACTGTTAGAGTTGTCTAATGATCAGGCTTCCTGAAGGCTTCCTGCACTTCCATCATGGGTTGAGGGTAATAATAGTTTAGTTTGCCTATTCCTATGAGAAAGAAGTTCTGGGAGGTGGGGTTTGAGCCTTTCCCTACCCCACTGAAGGGGCTTATCTCCACTTGCTTCACATGTCCACAGTCTTTCTCATGAGCATTATTTAGTGGAGATCCAGGGAAATGAGCCTTTGAGCGAGAGCAATTCCTTCATGTCTGGAAGTTCCAAGAGTTCTATATTCTAGCCTGCACTCAACATTTAGCAATTCATAACATTGTTAGCTAGTTTGTTCTTAGCTATTTGCAAATTGTCAATACTTCTTCATATGCTCTCTTCAGCAACTCTCTTTGTCCTTAGAATTCAGGCTACTTGATTGCCCTCCCACTTTAGCCATCTGAACTCTGTAATGATTCAGAAGAATCATGGGGTAGTAGATAACCCAGAGTCCTTTGCTTACTGAGGTAGGAGTTGCACTCTGCAGCTTCCTATGTCCTAGATACAAAACTTCAATTGTTGAGAGTTGCAATGTAACCACATTTTTGAAGCAAACTGCCACCATATACTATGGCTTTATTTTTGGATGATACTTTTGTCTTAGTTCTACATATAATATGTAGAAATATACAGGATTTATACTAATGCTTCTCTACTAATTTTGAAAATTTGAAGTTTTATTTCTAGCAGATGCATAAGAAAAAGCTCATGGAAAAGAGTATTTTTATTTTCAAAGTTATTTTGTGACAAAAACAGTTATATTCTATTTTTAGACTGAAAAAGCAGTTTGGTGGACTATAATGTCTTTGGCTCATACTTTTTCTCTCTTATGTATCTTTAATAGGACCATATATTGTCTTTTGGTATAAAAATTTTTGTCTACAATTCATATTTCAGTCTTATTTAATGTTTATTGATGTTGATTTTGGTCTTTCTACCTAGATGATAAAAAGCTGTTTTTTTCCTAACAATTTTATTATTTTATCTCTGTTCAATCTCAACATATTATTTCTTGATATCCATCTCTCATTTGTACTTATACACATATATATTTATAATGATATTTTTCTTTAAGGTTTATTTTCTATATTGTTACTTCTGTTTGTTTTCCTAGGCATTCCGATTATGTATATGCTTATTCTCTTTGCCTTTTGTCCTTTTCTCACAAATTATTTTTTATCACCTGTTCACTTTTTAAATAATTTTATTTTCACAGATTATGTATTGTTTTGTGCATATTTATTTTTGTGTCTCTTGTGTTTTAGTATGAATGAGAAGTGTCTTTGTTTGTTTATTGTCTTTAAAAAAATCTATTTAAATAAATTTAGGATCTTGCTATGTTGCCCAGGCTGCTCTCAAACTCCTGGCTTCAAGCAATTATCCCAACTAAGGCCTTCTAAAGTGCTGAGGTTACAGATGTGAACCCCATGCCTGAATTATTTTAATTTTTACTTTTATTTAGTGATATAACTTGTTTTAAAATATTTTTAGTCTTAATGTATGTTGATCTTGGATTTAGTCTATGACTTTCTTATTTTGGTGAGCTTAGAATATTAGTTTACAATTTTATCTATTTGGTGGCCATTTTTACTGCATTCTTACAGTTTTGGTAGGATATTGTACAAATTTATTTTTTTAATTCAACCACATGTTTATGTGTGTGTATATATATCACATTTCCTTTATCCTTCCATCTATCAAGAGACCTTTGTGTTGTTTCCATATCTTGGCTATTGTGAATAATGCTGCAATGAACATGAGACTACAGACATCTCTTTAAAATCCTAATTTCATTTTTCTTTGTATATATACACACATAAGTGAGATTACAGTATTATATAGTAGTGGAGAAATATGAGATAAAATATGCTCCAAATGGGGTGATTAAAGTTATCACTTACAGCTAAAACTGGTAGTAAAACACAGTTCTTTAAAGCAGAACTTTGCTCTCTGAGTAATAAAGCAAAACAGTCCCTTACATGAGTAATAAAGCAAACAGTCCCTTACCTGGATCAATTACGTGTTCATTGTTTGGCATTGTAAACTTTTCTGGACATGCTTCTTACCACAAATTAATGTGAGAGAAAATTTTAAACTAAGGGTGCCCAAAATTGCCGTATTTATGGAAAAACTTTTGTTTGTGAGACAAGATGAAGAAAGTCAGTTTCAATTTCCAACAGCTCTAAACGTGTTAATGTATATATACTTGGAGGAATAATGATTTTTTGAAATGAAGTAACATTTAGCAGTGGACAGGCACTACATTAATCAAATAATTAAATTTAATGTCACTAAAAATGGACAAACTGGCATTATGTACTTGACAATGTGAAACAACAGAAAGTAAATAATATCACCAATACAGTATAGCTAATAAAAATTTAAATCTGAATATAACAATAAAAATTATTAGACAAATTAGAATTGTGTCACAATTTGTAAAAACACTGACATGGAATATTGAACAATGTCAAGTTAATAAAAGACAAAAGCCTCAGATAACTCTGCTGAGTTAAAGGAGATTAAAAGAACATAACAAAATGCAACCCAGGATTAGTCACTGGATTCTAGACAAACAGATTAAAAAAAAAAAAAGCTGTGACATTTTGAGAAAAATTGAAGGAATCTGAATGTTAATTGAATACATGTTAATAATACATTAATATAAAATTTCTTTAGTGTGATAATGATATTTCAGTTATATTTTTAAAATGCTGAAATACATGGTGTGAAATGCAATGGTATCTGTAACATTTTTATATGTTTTGGCAAATATTCTCAACTAGGGGTGTGTGTGTGTGTGTGTGTGTGTGTGTGTGGTGTGTCATTCAAGTTTGTCTATTTTATCTTGATATTCAGCATGGCATTCCTTTTCACCTATCCTCATGTCAGTATCATGTTAAGATAGCTGATTCATCATGGACTCATTCTCATCTATGTTTAGAATCCTTGACATGGTATCAGTTAAAATACAAGAAACCTAGACAAATTCATGTGTCATCACAGATTACCTGATACTTGAGCAACTATGTCAAACTGAAAATTAGGAACAAGAGTCTGCCTTTTGATTAAAATAAATTTGGGCAACAGAAAACTCTTATGGCTGGTCATTTGGCCAAGGAATGCTAAGAGAAATTACACAAGAAGCTTTATAAATTCAACTATTACCATCTCAGAAGTAAAGATTTCAATGCCATGTCAGTAACTGTTCATCTTTTTCTAAAAGCTGATACAATTTTCTTTGTTCAATTACTTTTATGTTTTATCAAATACAATTAACAGTTACTGTGTTGGAGGCTGTATTTTTAAAAATTATGTACATTATAAATATTAAGTTAGTTTATTTAACTTTTATGACATTATGAAATTGGTACAATTATTGTTTCTATTTTTCAGAAGAGAAATTTGAGGCAAAGAGATGTCAGTTGCTTTGCCCAAGATCACACAGGTAGTTTAGGGACAAAACAGGGATGCTACTTAGACAGTGTGACACCAGAGTTTATATTATGGACAATGTTAACTTCCAGTTTTCTAATTATCTTAAAACATCTAATAGACGTTTTAAGAAAACATCTAATAGCACCTCATCACTTACTTTAAAGCTTCACTTTCCATCTCGAGTTAATCTTTATATAAGGGATCCAGTTAATCTTTATATAAGGCTAGCCAGTTTTCCAAACACCATTTATTAAACAGGGAATCCTTTCCCCATTGCTTCTTTTATTCAGATTTGTCAAAGGTCAAATCGTTGTAGATGCGCGGTATTATTTCTGAAGCCCCTTTTCTGTTCCATTAGTCTAGCCATATGCAGATAGCTGAAACTGGATCCCTTCCTTACCTTACACAAAAATTAACTCCAAATGGATTAAAGATTACAGGGTAAGACCTAACACCAATAAAACCCTAGAAGAAAACCTAGGCAATACGATTCAGTACATAGACATGGACAAGGACTTTACGACTAAAACACCAAAAGCAATGGCAACAAAAGCCAAAACACACAAATGGGATCTAATTAAACTTAAAAGCATCTGCACAGCAAAATAAACTATCATTAGAGTGAACCAGCAGCCAACAGAATGGGAAAAAAAATTGCAATCTACCCATATGACAAAGGGTTAATATCCAGAATCCACAAAGAACTTAAACAAATTTACAAGAAAAAAACAAACAACCCAATCAAAAAGTGGGTAAAAGATATGAACAGACACTACTCCAAAGAAGACATTTATGCAGGCAAGAAACATATTTAAAAAAGCTTATCGTCACTGGTCATTAGAGAAATGCAAATCAAAACCACATTGAGATACAGTCTCACACCAGGTAAAATGGTGATCATTAAAAAATCAGGGAACAACAGATGCTAGAGAGGATATGGAGAAATAGGAATGCTTTTACACTGTTGGTGGGAGTGTAAATTAGTTCAACCATTGTAGACGACAGTGTGGCAATTCCTCAACTATCTAGAAATAGAAATATCACTTGACTCAGCAATCCCATTACTAGGTATATACCCAAATGACTATAAATCTTTCTATTATAAAGACACATGCACACATATGTTTATTGTGGCACTGTTCACAATAGCAAAGACTCAGAACCAACCCAAATGCCATCAATGATAGACTGGATAAAGAAAATGTGGCACATACACACCATGGAATACTGCGAAGCCATAAAAAGGATGAGTTCATGTCATTTGCAGGGAAATGGATGAAGTTGGAAACCATTATTCTCAGCAAACTGACACAAGAACAGAAAACCAAACGCCGCATTTTCTCACTCATAAATGAGTGTTGAACAATGAGAACACATGGACACAGGGAGGGGAACATCACACATTAGGGTTTGTCAGGGGGTGGGGTGCTAGGGGAAAAATAGCAGGGGGTGAGAGGATAAGGGAGGGATGTTATTAGGAGAAATACCGAATGTAGATGACACGGTGATGGATGCAGGAAACCACCATGGCATGTATATACCTATGTAACAATCCTGCACGTTCTGCATATGTACCCCAGACCTTAAATAATAATAAAAACCTTCACTTTCCTTAAGTATGATTCTTGAAGTCTTTATAATATATATACTTTACTTACTATTTAAGTTTCTATAGCTTCTGACACATTATTCATCCTTACCCCTCTCTCTCTTTTGTTTTTTCATTAGCCTGTCTAGTCCTTATCATTCTGATTCATAGGCTTGATTTTTCCGTCACTATGTGTTGGTCAAGTTCAGCTTCTGTTTCCTGAGGACAACCTCTACATCAAGGCTTTACTCTTCTCATTAACCCCAGAATTACAAAATTCGTGTTTTTCATTATAGGGATGAGACATAAAATGAGAGCATATAATAAAACTGCACTGATATTGGACTATAGAAATAAAAATAGTATGACAGAGTAAATATTTATGTATCCAACTGCAAACTACTATCCATAATCACTTGTGGCCATAATGAAATCATCCCAGAAATGCTTATTTCCTACTATGAAGTGTGTTCTCATGATCACTCTTTTATTGTTGGTTTTGAAAGTAATGTACCGTTAAAAATTTCAACTTCTGTTAAAGTTTTAGCTATTATTAAAATTGGGGTCAACTCTTAAAATATATAGTTCAATACATTGCAGACAGCTATTTTGTATCACTTATTGATATGATATTACCCATGATATAAATATCACTCAAAATAATTATTAAAACTCTGAAATATTTTATTAGAGGAAAAATTATGTGCATTGTGAGGGTATTTATAGTCAAATGCAAATTAAACATAATCAGCCTAGAAATTGTTTATAAATATTGATTTAAAACATATGCTACATATTTTCTATTAATATTGCATAAACAAAATGTACTGTTTTATAGGTCTTATTTTTATAAAACTTGCATTTCGATTAAATATTTTTTCTTTATCATTAATCTATACATTTTTTTTCTTTTTAAAGCCCTTTGTTTTGTTGTTTGTATTTTTTATTCTTAAATTAGTCTCAGGGAATCAAACATATTTAAAAAGTCTATTTTCTTACTTATCAAGGTAAGATATTCTAGATTTGGAATTCTTTATTTCATTTTGATGGTCCTGGTAGATAGAGGGCTATTTGTCATGTATATTCTGATCTCAAGTTACTCTATAAATAAGAAACATTTTCCCAAATGTGTGTTTTGTTACCTAATGGAGTCAATAACTTAGTGAATGTTGACATCAATAGGTGAAATAACATAGAATATTCAGTAATTTCTAGCCAAAATACTTAGCATACTCTGCCTATTCTCTCTCTCTCTCTCTATCTCTCTCTCTCTCTCTCTCTCTCACACACACACGCACACACACAAACATATAGACATACAAGTTAAACATCGTATATATTTTATCAAACACATTTTACACTTTGTCAACTATTTCATTTTAGATTTTTCTGTGAGAAAACAGAGTAAAGTGGAATGATGAAACTATAAAAATAATTTAAGCCTCCTTCAAAATGCCTTAAAAATTCCAAATATTTTAATTTTTAATTTTAAAATAACTCAGTTTCTGGGAATAAAAATAGGAGCCTAGTAATAAAACATACTCTGATATTATTGTCATAATATTCTACTGTGACAATTGTTTTAACTTAATTAGATGTAAACATTACTTTTAAGATATATATATATAAAGTTACGTGTGTAGGTATTTACTATAGCATAATAGTTATGAAATATGTAATAAATTCCAGTCAATAAATCCCAGAAAAATAAGATCCACCTAATAGATTCCATTTGGCTGAGTCTTGAAAGTAGCAATTATACTACCATTTAAGAAATAAATGCTTTATCTTTCAGATTTGTAACAACTAACATGAACTATTTTACCCTCCCAAGTTTTTAGGACAGAAATCTGATGAAGCAAGTGTTCTAATACATTTTGGTTTTATTGAATAACAACAAGAAGAAAACACATGTCCTGATAATAGTTTCTTGTCACCTACCTCCAGCCATTAGAAGAACATAGAAAAAAATAACTCTAGAATCTCTGATGTGTTAGATCTATAGATTATAACTATACATTTTTTTTCCTCTCTCTCTTCAGAAATGTTTCTGTCCCACTTTAAACAAAGTTGGTTTGAGGAAGGAGGTATCTCTGCAAAGAGAAAACTGGGGTTCTATTTCTTGGCTAGATATTTGCTGAATGAGCTACAGAAAATTGTATGTTATGTCAGTGCACCAGAGAGGGAGCTTGTGAGAGAAGTATTTGGAAAAGTCACCATCTGGTCAAAGAAATTATAAGTCATATATAAACAGAAGTTAGGAAATTTTGAGAGTAATGACACAGTGGAATTTCCTGAAAAACCTGGATGAACAAAGAAAAATATTAGATTAATTATACAACCTATAATTATCATATCAAGAAAGCATAAGTCTCTAGTGAACTACATGTATAATCTAGAAAAAAAGGAGCTTGGCTTTGGCCATTTTGAGTGGAACCCAATTGGGGCAGTTTCTTGGAAGAGAGTAACAGAAACAGGAAGAGGTTGCAGAACGTGTTACTTTGGGAAGAGTTGTGGGGAGAGCAGACAAGAGCAGAAGATGTGCTTCAATGAGTTTAGCAAGGACGTTTACCACAAATTCAGAAAACTTGTCAATTCAGAGGGTCTTTCCTCCGAAGGGCATTAAAAAACTATGATCTTCACTTATAATGTCAAAACAGAGTAAAAAATGAAGATCTGACAGACATATTGAAATACATATATACATTAAGTTGTTACTTATGTGTATCCTCATTAAATTGAGCTTACTTAAAAGGTGAGTACCAGACACCAGTCTAAAGGATTCGTATATACATATTCAGATAAAAATTAAAAAAGATTCTTTAGTGACACTTCTATCAGATACAGTCAGTGGTTCCTCCACAGACCTCCATTGACTTGGGACAAATGTAATGTTTTGGAGAAATAATTGGGGGATGGCTAAACTTAATTAATACTGGGAACAGAACTGAATTTAAATTAGATAATCATTCCTATTGCACACATCAGACATTGCTAGCCACTATATATCAATGTAATAAATATCTAGTTTTGTAGGAGTATAAAATGTTCAGATTATTTTAGCTACTGTAACATGTTTTATTCGTTCCTTATTAAATTGATATAATTTTGCTGATAATCACAAAAAAAGTCTATCATTTTAACAGAATATTTAAGGCCCTTTATATAGATGTATAATTAGTGAAGTCAAACCAATTTTTAAAGTGGGGGAATTTTAGTATGTCCTGAATATAATAATATAATCAGATCATTTGGGAAAAAGGTACAAGCAATCATGAACAAACACAGTAATACACACATATACATATTTTCATATAAATATATACAAAGATATCTGAAATATATACATATAGGAAATATATATTATATGGAATATATATATGTATACATATTAGACACCTGGAAATTGTAAGGTTTAGTACCTTTCCTTACTCATCATAGGGATCACAGACAACACACCTATAACAAAAGACAGGCTAACAAGACAAAAATATCAGAAACTTAATCAGATTCATGTCACATGAAAGCCTTCAGAAAGGCAGGCCCAAAGACTCAAGGAAAACTTTCTATTTTTATGCTTTTATACAATGAAGAATGGACAGACCCAGACATGTAATTGAACAAAAAGGGTATAATCTAATGATAATGTATTGAGTATGGAAACCCAGCAAGGCCTGTCTGTTTAGGTTTTTCTTGGTCATTTTGTGTCATTCCTTTTCCAGGCAGGGAAGAACCCTCTCAAGAATGAGGGTCTTAGGACCTACTGTCAAACAAGTAGGTCAGAGAATTTTTTTATGGCCAGCTGTTAAACTCAAAAGTGGTAGAAGTTAAGAGTGATATTTCTAGTCTCTATTAACTGCTTTGGAAAAGAAAAAATCTAATTTCTATGACTGCCTTGGGGAGAAAGGATTTTAAAAGACAAGAAGGCAGTAGAAGAGTAGACAGAGATTTTTGTAATGACTCATTGGGTTCATTTTGCCTACTGCCCAGATAGAGCCAATTTATCAGACAGAGGAATTGCAGTAGAGAAACAGTTTAATTCACTCAGAATCAACTGATATTGGAGTTTCATTATTACTCAAATCAGCCTCCCCAAAACTTTGTAGTCTAGGGTTTTACAAGGATAGTTTGGCAGGAAAGGGAATGGGTGCTGCTGATGGGTTGGGAATGTAATCATAGAGCTGTGGAAAATGGTCTTTGTGCATGCTGAGTCAGCTACTTGGTGGGGCTACAGAATAGATTGGGGGTCTGGGTGGAGGTAAGGCCAGCAGAGCAATCAGTCCTCCAAAATGAAAAAACCTGAAGGACATCCCACCCAAAAGGCCAGTCTTAGGTTTTGCAATAGTGATGTTATCCGCAGGAATAATTGGGGAAGTTGCAAATCTTGTAACCTCCAGAATAATGGCTGGTAATCATTTATGTGTACACATTAGCAGAATTCAGGCCCCTGTCATCCTTCTAACCTGGTGGTCTTTTATTAGTCTTACATAGGTAGTTTAGCTATTGTCATTTAAACTATAAGTAACACTTCTCCAGAAGTTGGCTTGGCCCAAGCCCAAGAATGCCTAAAAACAGTTTGGAGGTTAAAGGCTAGATGGGGTTGGTTAGATCAGGTCCCTTTTGCAGACATAATTTTCTAACTCTTAAAATATTTACAAAAAGTTTTACTTTGTTTCTGAGGCCCTTCCAATATCCTACTCAGCATGTCAAAGCATGATACTTTGGGGTATCATTCTCTGAGCCCCAACACTCCCATTTTTCAAAGACCTACTGAATATTATTCCCTGATGTATGTATGGTCTATATGTGTGTGAGTATACACACATACATACAAACACACACACACACACACACACACACATTTCATTATTTACAAACATAATGACATATTTAAGAAAAAGCTAATATACATTAGTTTGCTGTATGTGAAACTCATTTTAGTTAAAATCACATTATGATTAAATCTGTGAAATTTTGTCCCCACAAAAGAAAACAGAATCAAAATTGAATTTCTTATCATGCTGAATCTTGTCATTTCACAGAGTATGTTTTCTTACTAGGTTCACAGTAGCCATCATTTTTCTTTCCTTTAGATAGGGCGAGTACTTGACAGTGTCATTCTGATAGAGTCAGATTCATGATATGCAAATGTGGCTGAAATGCCTATTTAATCCAATATATTTTAATGCAGTAAATTGGTGTAGTGAGTAAATTGTTGTAGTGCGAGATCAGTTGGCACAGTAGTCTATATTAAAGGAAACATCACTTAAACTAACTCTTCACCATCTGTTGTGTACTCTAATTTAAAAAGACCATAATTTACAATTGCAAAAGTAGGTAAGAGACAAATGATTGAAATGCATATTTATGTGCTATCTTCAGCTGAACGTGCATCTGTTCTGTTTATTTCTGGAATATTAGATGTTAGTTGGGAGACAATGTTTTTCTCTACATATGAGGATAAATTAACAGAGAGAATAGCAGAAATTATCATTAAAGTGATTGTCTTTCACAAAATTGTGACGCTAGTTCAACTGGGCCTCAATAAGTCATTGAATATATTAATTATAATATGTACTATCATTTTATAATATACAAAGTGCTAAATCATAAAGAGGCTGCTAAAATTACTTTTAAAGAAATACCATTATTTCATTTCTTTTATTTTTCTATAAGTTATTTGGGGTACAAGTGGTATTTGGTTACATGTGTAAGTTCTTTAGTGGTGATTTGTGAGATTTTGGTGCACCCATCACCCATGCAATATATAATGCACCGTATTTGTAGTTTTCTATTTCTTGCCACCCCTCACACTCTTTCCTCTAAGTCCCCCAAGTCCATTGCATAATCTATGTCTTTACATCCTTCTAACTGAGCTCCCACATAACAGTGAGAACATACAATGTTTGGTTTTCCATTCTTGAGTTACTACACTTAGAATAATAATTTCTAATTTTATCCAGCAAATGCTGTTAATTCATTCTTTTTATGGCTGTGTAGTATTTCATTATTCATATAAGCACACATACATACATACATACACACATACATACATATATGTATACACCAGTTTCTTTACTCACTCATTGATGGCATTTGGGATGTTTTACAAGCTTGCAATTATGAATTGTGCTGCTATAAACCATCTATGTACAAGTATCTTTTTTGGCTGATGAATTCTTTTCCTCTGAGTAGATACCCAGTAGTGGGACTGCTGGATCAAATGGTAGTTCTACTTTTAGTACTTAAAGATCCACACTGTTTTCCATGTACTAGCGGCTGTACTAGTTCACATTCCCTACAGCAGTGTGGAAGTATTCACTGTTCACTGTGCCCATGCCAGAATCTACTATATTTAATTTTTTTTTATTATGGCCATTCTTGCAAGAGTGAAGTGGTATTGCATTGTAATTTTGATTTGTATTTTCCTGGTCATTAGAGATGTTGAACTGTTAGCCATTTGTATATCTATTCATGTTTTTAGCACACTTTTTTTTTTTTTTTTT
>NW_016107411.1:6413866-6436436 GCF_001604975.1 Cebus imitator | reverse complement strand
ATTGTGAAGATTTTCTCCCACTCTGTGGGTTGTCTCTTTACCCTACTGACTATTCCTTTTGTCATACAAAAGTTCTTTAGTTTAATTAGGTCCCAGCTATTTATCTTTGTTTTCATGGCATTTGATTTGGGGTTCTTGGTCATGAAAACCTTACCTAAGTCAATGTCTAGAAGGGTTTTTCCAATGTCATCTACTAGAATTTGTATCGTTTCAGGTCTTAGGTTTAAGCGCTTAATCCAGCTTGAATCAATTTTTGTATAAGGTGAAAGATGAGCATCCAGTTTCATTCTCCTATAGGTGGCTAGACAATAATCAGAGCACCATTTGTTGAAAAGGGTGTTCTTTCCTCACTTTATGGTTTTGCTTACTTTGTAGAAGATGAGTTGGATGTTAAGTAATTCCATTTATTTCTGGTTTCTCTATTCAGTTCCCCTGGTCTATATGCCTATTTTTATACCAGTACCATACTGTTTTGGTGACTGTGGACTTACAATATGGTTTGAAATCAGGAAGTTTAATGCCTTCAGATTTGTTCTTTTTATTTAATCTTCCTTTGGCTATGTGGGCTGTTTTTCTAATTCTGTCAAGAATGATGGTGGTATTTTGACAAAAATTACATTGAATTTGTACATTGCTTTCGGTAGTATGATCATTTTCACAATATTATTGATTTTATCCATCCATGAGCATGGGATGTGCTCGTGTCATATTTGATTTCTTTCATCGGTGTTTTGTAGTTTATCTTGTAGAGGTTTTTCAACTCCTTGGTTAGGTATATTCCCTTTTATTGCAGCTACTGCAGAAGGGATTGAGTTCTTGATATGATTCTCTGCATGGTTGCTGTTGGTATATAGAAGAGCTACTGAATTGTGTATATTAATCTTGTATCTGGAAACTTTTATGAATTATTTTATCAGTTTTAGGAGCTTTCTGGTGGAGTCCTTAGGGTTTTCAAGATAAACAATTATCTTATCAGCAAACAGTGATAGTTTGACTTCCTCTTTACCAATTTGGATGCCCTTTGTTTCTTTTTCGCCTGATTGTTCTGGCAAGGACTTCTAGAACTATGTTGAAGAGGAGTGGTGACAGTAGGCATCCTTGTCTTGTTTCAGTTCTCAGAGGGAATGCTTTCAACTTTTCCCCATTCAATATTATGCTATCAGTTTGTCATAGATAGCTTTTATTCCATTAATATATGTCCCATGTAAGCTGATTTTGCTGAGAGTTTTAATCATAAAGGTATTCTGGCTTTTGTTGAATGCTTTTTCTGCATCTATTGAAATCATGTGATTTTTGTTTTTAATTCTATTTATATGGTATATTACATTTACTGACTTGCATATGTTAAACCATTCCTGCGTCCCTGGTATGAAACCCACTTGCTCATGGTGGATTATCTTTTTGATATGTTGTTGAATTCCAAAGTATTTTGTTAAGGATTTTAGCATCTATGTTCATTAAGGATATAGGTCTGTAGTTTTCTTTTTTGGTTAAGTTATTTCTTGGTTTTAGTATTAGGGTGATGCTGGCTTCATAGAATGAACTAAGGAAGGCTCCTTCTTTCTCTCTCTTGTGGAACTGTGTCAAAAGGATTGGTAACAATTTTTCTTTGGGCATCTGGTAGAATTCTGCAGTGAATCCATCTGGTCCTGGGCTGCTTTTTGTTGGTAATTTTTTAAATACCCTTTCAGCATCACTGCTTATTATTGGTCTGTTTAGGGAATCTAATTCTTCCTGATTTAAGCAACGATGGTTGTACTCTTCCAGGAATTTATCCATCTCTTCTAGATTTTCTAGTTTATGTTCATGAAGGTGTTCATAGTAAT
Source organism: Cebus imitator (assembly GCF_001604975.1). NCBI lineage: Eukaryota > Metazoa > Chordata > Mammalia > Primates > Cebidae > Cebus > Cebus imitator. The sequence continues at coordinate 6,434,610 of NW_016107411.1, read as the reverse complement.
CTTGAATGACTTTTTTGTATTTCAGTGGTGTCAGTTGTAGTATCTCCTGTTTCATTTCTTAGTGAAGTTATCTGGACTTTCTTTTTTCCTGGTTAATCTTGACAATGATCTATCAGTTTTATTTATCTTTTCAGAGATCCAGCTTTTCGTTTATCTTTGTATTTTGTTGTTGTTGTTGTTTCAATTTCATTTAGTTCTGCTCAGATCTGGGTTACTTCCTTTCTTCTGCTAGGTTTGGTTTTGGTTTTTGTTTCTCTAGTTCTTTTAGGTGAGACCTTAGAGTGTCTGTGCTCCTTCAGCCTTTTTGATGTAAGCATTTGGGTTATGAATGCTTCTCTTAGCACTGCCTTTGCTGTATCCCACTTTATGTCATTATTGTCATTCAGTTAGAAGACATTTTAAATTTGTATCTTGATTTCATTTTGACTCAATGAGTACTGGGTTATTTAGGAGCATGTTATATAATTTTCATGTACTTGCATTGTTTTGAAGATTCCTTTTGGAGTTGAATTCCAGTTTTATTCCACTGTGGTCTGAGACAGTGCTTAATACAATTTCAATTTTATTAAATGTATTGAGGCTCGTTTTATGGCCTATTTTCTCCACAACAGACTATATTTCTCCACAATATAGTCTATTGTGGAGAAAATTCTATGCACTGTTGAAGAGTATGTGTATTCTAAATTTGATGGATGAAATGTTCTGAATATATCTATTGTCTATTTGTTCTAAGATATAGTTTAAATCCATTATTTGCTGACCTTTCCTTGATGACCTGTCTAGTGCTGTCAGTGGAATATGGAAGTCCCCCTTGCTTTCTATCTCATTTATTAGGTCTACTAGTAATCATTTTATAAATTTGGGACCACAAGTGTTAGGTGCATACATGTTTAGAATTGTGATATTTTCCAGTTGGACAAGGCCTTTTACCATTATAAAATGTCCCTCTTTGCCTCTTTAACTGCTGTTTCTTTAAGGTTTGTTTTGTCTGATTTAAGAATAGCTGCCCCTGCTCACTTTTGATGTCCATTTGCATGAAACGTCTTTTTCCACCCCTTTACTTTATGTGAGTCTTTATATGCTAAGTGAGTCTCCTGAAAGCAGTATATAGTTGGCTGATGAGTTCTTATTCATTTTTTGGTTCTGTATCCTTTAAGTGAAGCATTTAGGCCACTTACATTCAATGTTACTATTGAAATGTGAGGTACCATTGCATTCACTGTGTTCCTTGTTGCCTATGTACTTGGTATTATTTTATTTTTTGTTTTACTTTTTTAACTTGTAGCTTTGTTTTATAGAATCTGTGTTATTTATGCTTTAAAGATATTCTGTTTTGATGTATTTGCAGAATTTGTTTCAAGATTTAGAGCTTTTTTTTTTTTTTTTAGCAGTTCTTGTAGTGGTGGCTTGGTAATGGCGAATTCTCTCAGCATTTGTTTGTCTGAAAAACACTGTATATTTATTTCATATATGATGCTTAGTTTCACTGGATATCAAATTTTTGTATAATAATTGGTTTTGTTTGAGGGGGCTGAAGATAGGGCCCAATCCCTTCTCATTTGTCGTGTTTCTACTGAGAAATCTGCTGTTAATCTGATAGATTTTCCTTTATAGGTTACCCAGTGCTTCTGTTTTACAGCTCTTAAGATTCTTTCCTTCATGTTAACTTTGAATCACTTGATGATGATGACAAAATGCCTAGGCGAAGACCTTTTTACAATGAATTTCCTGGGTGGAACACCATTATTTTAATTGGAATGCATTTAGATTGACTGAAAGTAAATTCCTAATACTTAGCCAATTTCCCCTACATAAAAGGCAGAATGGCTCAATCTAATAAACATAAGAAAATTGAAGCAGCTGCATATTTGGTAAATGACCAAAGACTTTTACATTAAATAATAAAACAAGTGAGGTAGTTATGTGACTTATTTCTAATGGTATTATATTTATTTATTTTTTACATGTTAGACTGAATCATTGCTTGGAAAGGTAAACTCTATAAAACTCTGTAGAGGTCTACTGTGCATTTATATATACTCTATAATCTTTTACTTATAGTTCTAACACTGCTATTAAAAAATAAATGACTTGTGAAACTTGTTAAAGTTGGTAAGGAATGCTTTAATTAAGTGATGTCTATTGACACAGGTGTAGAAACCTCTGCAATGAGGTTTTGCAGTGGGAAAGAGAAAGTTAGCTCAATTTTAAATACAACAAGAAAAATAAAAATTGATAGCCAAGGAGCAGGGCAGACATCAGTGTGTCAGTGTAGGGACAATTACTGAGAGAAAACATTGAGGATAAAGGGGGATTCTGGCTAAGCCAACCTAACAGGATTCTCTCTGAAGACAGGCCAGGTAATCAGACATTACCTGGAGAATGTTGGAGGCTAAGGTGACTAGATACTGAGTGTGATTAGATATTGAGAATGGGGAATTCTGGTTCAACTCACTTAGCAGTATTCTTTTATTTTTATTGCAATAAAAATACATAACAGATTACCTCTTAAATTAGTATTAAGTGTATACTTCAGTAATATTAAGAACACTTACATTTCTGTGCAACCATCCCAACTATCCATTTCCAGATATTTTTCATCATCCAAAATCGAAAGCCTGTTCCCATTTTGAGCAAAAACTCCTCACTACTTAGGATTCTTGCTAAAATTTGATAACACAGAGACTAACACAGAAACTCAAAAGTTGGAATCTAGTTTGAACAGTTCAGTTAGCTTGAGTGAGTAGTGTTTGGTCAAGGAGAAAATGTTTTTCACTGTCCATTAAAATTGTGCCCACTTTATCAAGTTTTACTGCTATTCAGTCATAATCTTCTCCCTTCCCCTCACGTTTCTCCCTTCTATTGTGCATGAGACATTCCAAAGGGGAAAAAGATCAAAACACAATCTGACCTCACTCAAGAGAAACAAAGGGTAGGAGGATTTTAAAGCACTAAACTGAGAGTGAAAACATAGTACCTCCTTGTTTGCTGAATGGCTTTTCCCAAAGGAAAAGTAAACTTTCTTTCCATGACAGAGGGTAGTTTTATAGATTGGTGCAAAAGTAAGTGCAGTTTTTGCCATGACTTTTAATAATTTGGATCCAGGTATCACTTAAGTAAGACTTTCATTCTCCCACAGAGACTGGGAAATAAGAGTACAATTCTCCTTAGGGATTACATTTCAAAGGGATATTTCCAGTCCTTAAGAAACAGGAGTTCATCTAAAGAGTAGTAAAGGAGCAAATATAAAACCTATTTTTGTCACTGATTTAAAAAAACAAACAAAAAAACTCACTACCTTGGTGTTGTTAACTATATAAAATAATAGTATATTATACTAGTCCCATATTCAATACATGAATTTTACAGGCAATATTGATCCACCTCTTCCTTTACCACATGCTTCTTATTCTAAGAAAATAAAGACCAAAAATAAACGCTATTAAAATTACATTTAAATCTCAGCACTCTGGGAGCGAGAGATGAGAAGATCACTTGAGACCAGTAATCTGAGACAAACCTGGGCAACATAGTAAGACCTTGTGTGATGGTTAATACTGAGTGTCAACTTGATTGGATCATAGAATGCAAAGTATTAATGCTGGGTATGTCTGTGAGGGTTTTGCCAAAGGAGAGTAACATGTGAGTCAGTGAGCTGGGAAAAGCAGACCCACCTTTAATCTTGGTGAGCACCATCTAACCAGCTGCCAGTGTGGAGAAAATATAAAGCAGGCAGAAAAACATGAAAAGACTAGACTGGCCTAGCCTCCCAGCCTACATCTTTTTCCTATGCTGGATGCTTCCTGCCCTTGAACATTAGACTCCAAGTTCTTCAGTTTGTGGACTTGGATTGGCCTTTTGTGCTTCTCAGATTGCAAATAGCCTGTTGTGAGACCATTGTGATTATACAAATTAATGCTTAATAACATCTCATATATATATATACATATATGAGTTATATATATGAGATATATTATATATTATATATATATTATATATATCTCTCTCCTAGTAATTCTGTCCTTCTAGAGAATCTTTACTAACACACATTGTCACTAGAAAAAATAAAAAAAATTAGCCAGGCATTGTGGTGCATGTCTATAGTCCTAGCTACTTAGAAGGCTGAAGCAAGAGAATCCCTTAAGCCCAGGAGGCCAAGGCTGCAGTGAGCTATGCTTACATCACTGCATTCCAGCCTAAGTGTGAAAGAGACCCTGTCTCTACAAAAAAAAAAAAAAAAAAAAAATTGAAAGACTTCCAATGTCCACCCCTACATGTAAAGAATGTGTAAGTCATCACTTCCAACCACATAACAGAAAAAAAGCTGCAAAGCTGAAAATCAACAACATTAATGATATCAGTGAGAGATCTGAGGTCACAGTATAAGCCACCACCCTACAATACAGAGAATACAAAGCAGCTCACCTGAAGCAGAAGCTGCTGCACCAGGTAAGCAACAACAGAACACTCAAAAAAGTAACTTCAAGAAATGATTGGAAGTTGAACGCTAATTAGCTTAACAGTTAAAAACTCCCAGGAGCTCAGTCTAAATCCCTTCCCACACCAGCCCTTTTTGTGGGTTTTACTTTCTTTGCCCCATTATGCTCTCATGATGAAGATCAGGGAATAATTTCTTTGTGCTTCACCAGGGGGCATATAAAATAAGCACTTGGCATACACCCAGAGAAAAGGCAATCATTTTGAAAAAAGCCCCCAGAGATCTCCAAAACAAGAATCTATTCAGTATTGGGGTGCAGAATATAATACCCCAAAGTATGGCACCTTGGCATGCTGAGTATTTTGTACAAGGACGATGGAAGGGGCTTGGATACAAGCACTCTTTGACATTCTCCTCGCCTCCTGTATCCTGCCCCTTTTTCTCCCCTGCATTGAGTCATACACATTATCATTGCTCTTCCTCAAGGTGGGTCATAGACTGAAAACTCTGGAACTCCTCTTTACCAAAGCAAACAATTAAACCTAAAAACGTCACCGTATTTAGTCAGTTCTCATGCTGCTATAAAAACATACCTGAGAATGGGTAATTTACAAAGGAAAGAGGTTTAATGACTCATAGTTCTACAGAGCTGGGGAGGCCTCAGGAAACTTACAATCATGGTGGAAGGAGAACCAAACATAACTTTCTTCACATGGCAGTAGGAAGAAGAAGTGATGATCAAAGTGGGGGAAAGGCCCTTATAAAACCATCGGATCTCATGAAAGCTTACTCACTATCATAAGGACAATATGTGGGAACCATCTCCATAATTCAATCACCTCACACTGATATGGACTAGAGGCAGGAAAACACTGGGTAGAAGAGAGTAGTCCCCAGCAAGGGCCACATCCTCAAGCCTGGACCCTACTGCCCAAAGGGAGAACACTCATTCCTGTTTACCTGCCCGAAGGTTGCCTTTTCCAAAACCACACTGGCCCATCCTGCCCCCAATCCTGTACCCATAAAAACATACCCAGGCCCCACCAGCAGAGTGGCAGAGAAGGAGAAGAGAAGCAGCAGCTGCTGCAACATTAGAGAGAAACAGTGTGACTTCAGAAGGACAGTGTGATGACAGGAACTCAGACAGGGCAGTGTGATGGACAGTTTAGCCATCCCTGGCCAAGCTCCAGGGAAGACTACTTTCCCACTCCATCTCTTTTCCACTTCCCCATCCTGCTGATAACCAGTTCCACCACTCAACAAAATCCTCTACATTTACCACCCTTCAATTTGTTCATACAACCTGATTCTTCCTGGATATCAAAGGAAGACCTGAGTGTGGGTGCCAGGGGCTATCACACTGACCTTCACTAAGCTGTTTAACACTTAAGTCATTAACTCATTACAAAGATAAAAGAGCACACTGTAACACATGCCCCCTAGGGTTCTGAGGTCATGGGCAACCCTTAGATGTTGCTGTGGGCCTGCACAGAGTTCTGCTCCTGCTAACTGCCCAGAAATGCTCATCCTGCCCTTTGAACCCACTCACCTGCATGCTCCCTCTCCCACAAGCTGTTGAGAGCTGTAACCAAAGTAAATGAACCAATCCCTTTGTGAGTCCCATGAAGGGGTCAAGAGAACCATCCTGATTCGCCACAATGTCCTTCCCCTAATACATGGGGATTACAATTCTGATTACAATTCAAGATGAGATTTGGGTGAGGACACAATGCCAGGCCATATCAGCAGCTCTCTTTTCCCTTCTTCCTTAAAGACTTTCATCCCAGAGGGGTCTTGCCCCATATTTGGGGAGGAAAGAATGCTACACAGAGAGGACAAAGAGGACCCAAACAGAGAGGCTTTACTGGATTCTCCCTCGGTTTATTACCATTAGATTATACTTTGTTGTCCAATCATATTTCTACACAGTTGACCATTTATTGTGGAACCTAAGCATAAAAATGGGAAGTTTTCCTAGGTCTTTGAGTCTTCATGTATGAAGTCTCCCATGTCACATAAAACTTTGATTAAATAAATTTGTTAGGCTTTTCTCTTGTTAATGTGTCTTTTGTAATAGGAGTGCTGGCCATGATCTTCATACATAAGAAAAGGCATCATATCTTCTTGCTTCTACATGAGCATGTGAAAAGATTTCACCAAAGCTTTATCTGACTTAGAGGAAAGGAAGTTACCCAATTCCAGCCTATTTTAGCCTTCCTGTTTTAACTAAGGGGGAAAATGCCGAGAAGCACTCATAAAGATTACAGCCCAGTTCACAAGAACACTGTAAGACTGAGACCTAAATATAGGCATACAGAACACTGCCCCACCCCCAACACATGCAACACTTCACCATTGCATTAACAGAGCTCCTATGGTATTTGCTAAATTTTGCTGAAATATGATGTCTATGCAATAACCTGGTCATAGGAATGCTTATAGCAGCTTTAGACAAAATTACCCCAAACTAGTGTATAATAAATATGCTACTATATTTATTAACAAAGATGTCTTTTAATTAGCAAATGGATAAACTCTGGTATATCCACAATGGATTATTATTCAGAATAAAAAGGAATGAACTGTTAAGCCTTTAAAAGAAATGAAAGAATGGTAAGTACACACTGCTAAGTGAAATAAACCATACTAAAAATGCAATATAATGCATAAATCAAACTATATGACAGCATGAAAAAGCTAAAACCATAGAGACACTGAAAAGATGAGTGGTTGCCAGGCATTCTCTAGGAGGAAGAAAAGGGATGAACAGGTGGAACACAGGGAATTTTCAGGATGGGAAAACTATTCCACATGAAACTGTAATGGTAAATACATGGCAATATACATGTCATAACACAGTGAACCCTAAAGTAAACTATGTACTATATTTACTAATAATTATCAATAGTGGCTTATTAGTTGTAACATGTATACCACATTAATGCAATATGTTAATAATAGAAGAAATTCGGTGGGGATGGACTGCATATAAATACCATGTACTATCTGCTTGATCATCATGTAATTCTAGCATTGTACTAAAATATAAAGTCTATTAATGATAAACACATTTGAATGTAACCATTTGTCAGAACAGAGTGTTATTTATCTTGAATATGCATAATTTTGGTTTTGAAAATATATTGATAATTGTATTTGACTATAAAATCTAAGGTCTTATAAGGCTTGACTTTCAAAGCAGCAGTGACAAAAAGAGGCAGTGGAAATGTTTTATGTGCACCGTGAATAGAATATGGAATTTAACAGAAAACAACATAGGTTAGTTAAGGGATAAAGATAAAAATGTCTGTGAATTTGCAAAATGGCAGATGAGAATGAGGAGGGCCTATAGAAAAGCTGTGAAGTGAGAGATTTGCAAGGGTACTAATTAATAAAAGAATAATAAAAACAAAGATGATTAAATTATTTGCTATGGTGCTGTAAAAGAACCTTCCTCCATTCTCTCAAATGTTCAGCAAAATCTAAACACAAAAATACAGCCAATATCTGAGCTGTACTTGGAAGTCATTTATCTATATTAGGATATAGTTTATCTCATCCTGTTATACCAAATCAATTCCAATTCATTTAATGTAACAACACGAGAGAGAAACTGTTTTTCTTTATAATGTGTATATGAATATTGAAATATCTAAGGCGACAAAGTTTGTAGATATTATAAGTTAACATTATGTAAATAATAGCTTTTTCTCATAAGGTGGCTTGCATTTGCAGACACTACAAGAGCTAACTTTTTGTACAATATGTGTGTTATTCTGTCCAGCTTACTAATCATATTTCTGTATTTTATTATGGAGGAAAGTCTTTCACAAAATGACGAAAGCAAATATCTTCCAGAATTTAATGACATATGCTAGTTATTACAGAGATAAGTGATTTAGAAAAAAATGAATATAGGATTATTTTTTATTGAAGTAAACCAGAACATTTTATTTCACTTGCTAGCTCTAAGAGTTGCATATGGTTAAGTGAAACTTGTGAGTGCCATGTGGAAAAGTGGCATTATCAACATTGTTTATTTACTCAAATTTTCAGAATCATTTTTCCCTAAAGGATTTAATGTTCTTTCCTATTCTCATCTGTCACTTACACCATTTTGTTTTCTTATTTCAGACCCTGTTGTACATGAAACCAAGTTAAAAACTGAACTACAGGTTTGAAGATTTATAAAAATAATATCAATTGTATTTATTTTATGTGCAGTTTTTAATTCAGAGTAAAACCTTCTAAAATATTTTCAGGTTCTGTAACTCGGTGACAGTTGGCTTGTGAAGTATCCAATGACGGTTAGCAGAGGAAACTTTCATAAGAGTACAATTATAATAAATCCTATAATTTCTAAGAGAATTTGTGATATTTTACTTTTTATAAAGTAAAAAAAAAAAAAAAAAAACCTGTTCATTTGATTACAAGCTGATGTTTTTAGGGCACAAGAAACCTTTCTTCCTGATTAAGACTGAATTATTAAAATCATATATAAATACACTTAATATGTAATTATATATGTATCTATCTGTACATATTTATATATTTATATTTGTGTATAGACATATGTGTTTATGTGTTATAATCTTTTAATTCATCAATATATACTGTAGGACTAAGAATGTTATTAACACAAAACAGCTACTGTATGGCATCTATCTCACAGGTATTGTCGAGGGGTTTATATTTTCCTTCTTAGGTTCCTTGGCTGGTGCCCCTATAACAAAACACAAATTAACTAGAGAAAAGCATATACATTTATTTAAGTTTTCCATGACACTGAGCCTTCATTAGAGAATGAAGACTTGAAGTTACAGTTAAACTGGAATGTTTTTAATAGTAGGTTTGATGAGGAATGGAGGGTTGTAGAGAAATGTGGATACAAGAAATATACAAGATCAAAAAGTTTCCTTTATTCTAAGACAAAGGGTGTAAGTAGTTATACTGTGCAAAACTTGGCATTACCTGTTTGTACAGAAGGACTCTATATACTTTTATCTAAGGAGATTAAGGATACTCCTTTACTCAGAGGATAGTGGGGCATTTCTTACATGAGGGGCTTATTTGTCCTGCTTTATTGGAAGATTAGAAATCTTTCCTAGGATGTTCAACCTGTTTCAAAGGAAGGTTGGAAAGACCTTGCTGCACTTGTCATATATCAAATTTTTTTTAGGTTAAAATATCCAATATGCCATGATCCCATATTTTTGGAGAGTGCACCCTAAACCCTATCAATATGTGAAGCACAAATTATTTGCTTACTCTTTCTTAAAATACAATATATGTTTCTTGTTTCAGAGCCTGCCATATAAGAAACCAAGTAAGAAGTGAAAGCTGCAAGCTTTAGGATGTAATAAAATAATGATAATTGTATTTATGTGAAATTTTCAATTCATAATAAAGCCTTCTAAAAAATGTTCAGGTTCTGTAATTTTCTGTGTGAGTTTACCTAAATAATCATGGAAAACAGAAGTGAAGGTCGGTGTGTCTTTATCAAAGAAAGGAATAGAGAGGTGGTATAAAATGTGACTAGAGAGAATCTTCTAGATTGTATATGGGTTAGAGGTTATTTTATAAATATAATTTTAAAGCCCATCAATGGATTTTGGAATAGCTGACACTTAGACTTTGAAGAATTTTCTATTCAACAATAATTGATAGGGCTACAGCAAGACAGCCTCATAGAACCACCCTCCCCATTCTTCCCTGCTAAGCCAAGCTCATAACAAAAACAGCCTGAAGCCTTGTAAACGGAGTGCCTAGGTTCCAGGATGTGGTCACATGTGGCTCCTGAACCCAGGATATTGACCCAATTAAGCAGAATGTCAGACCCTGAGAACCAAGATGTAGTTTTTCTTTGAATAGAATCCGGCAACCTGCAACCCCCGCTATATAATCCCCATAGTCTGTAAGCCAGGCTGCTGCCTTCACTGCCTGTGGTGAGGCAGCCAGCCTGGCAGGTTGAAATAAGCTTGCTAGACCTGACCCTGGGTCTGCCTCTCCATCCTTTCAGTCAACCTTACATTTTGGTGCTGAAACATGGGACAGGAATAGGTGTTGGCCGTTCTTTCCCTGCTCCTGTGGCTAGCCACTCCTTCCATCCTGAATCCCCAGACCTCCATGGCCAACTGCAGTTATCTCCATCCAAATCATAACCTCCTGGCTGATAAGTTGGGTAAAGGTTACTTACGCCTGAGTTCCTCGACCATTCATTTTCTGTCAGAAAGTCCCAATGCTGGACTGAGGACACCCCTTTGGTCCCAGGGGCCTCAGTCCTGTCATCCTGGGGATACTTAATTCAACAGCAACTGTTCCAAATTCAGTGTCTTTGGTAAAGGAGACAGGGCAGAGGATGCTCTCTCCTGTCTTTCTTCCCCTTGGCAACCTCCACCTCTTCAGCCTTTTACCATGAGGTCTGCCCAGTCCATTCTGTCTAAAATTACCCCCTTAGGATGTCTCCTCGAGAATCTAGACACCCTTGGTCTCCAGCCTGAAGTTAGGTCCAAAAGATTAATTTTCTATTGTAATATGGCCTGGCCCCAATATAAATAAGATAATGGCTCTCAGTGGCCCAAAAATGGTATTTTCCATTTCAACATTCTCTGGGACACTAACAATTTCTGCCACCACAATGGTAAATGGTCTGAGGTTCCCCGAATCCTCCTCAACCACTCAAAACCCGTCTCTACCCCTCCCATGGCTCTGATGGACGATGCATCCTCTTTTGACCTGGCTGACTTCCATCCTCCCCACCAATGCCCCAAGCCTCCGCCAGGATACCCTGAACCTCCACCTTATGCTCTAGCTTCAGCTCTCCCCTCGTCCCCTCCCATCTTCAATCCCCCCACTTTCAACTCAGACTCCTCTCCATCTCCACCCCACACTCACTCCTGGATCCAGCATCCCCCACAGCCAACTCCCTCACTCCCCCTTCAAGAAGTGATGGGGGCGAAAGGCATTGCCCATGTTCATGTCCCCTTCTTTCTATCCAATCTCTCCCCAATTGAAAAGTGCCTCAGGTCCTTCTCCTCCTATCCGGACACTTACATCAAAGAATTTACCTATCTTACCCAGCCATGTGACTTGACATCATCTCTATATTATCCTCTCTACCCTCCTTCCAATGGAAAGGGAAAAAGTGTGGCTCGCAGCCCAGGCACAGGCTGACAATCTTCATCAGCGATATCCTTCTAAGCCCGTAGGAGCTACCACTGTCCCCTGGGAAAAGCCAGCCTAGGAATACCAGCCCACAGATCCAGGTTGAGCAGCCCATAATCATATAATTACTTGTCTTATTGTAGGTCTTAACAAAGCTGTCCATATGTCCGTGAACTTTTAAAAACTCAAAAGAAATTTTCCAAAATGCAAACAAAAATCCTGCCCAGTTTCTTTCCCACCTTACAGAGGCCCTCCAAAAATACGCCCATGTTAAACCTGCCCTTGAGAAGGCACCATAGTTCTTAACGCTCATTTTATCTCCCAGTCTGCTCCAGACTCATCCTCCCTCAAAAACAAACCACGGAAATTCTAACATCTGTTCACCAATCCTTCCGTAGTGGTGTATGCTCCCTGTACCTTCTCCTTCACCCTTACTTCTCTTCCCTCCACTTATTTATAACACGGAAACACATAATCTCAAACTATCATCTATGCTCTCTCACTTCCTCTCAGGATACCCTCGCTCTCCTCCTATCCCTACACACCAAGAGGAACAGCCTTTCCCCATAATATACCAAATAGTAAAAGTTCTCTCCTCTCCCACATCTTCCCACCACACACAAAAAGTCTCAAAAAGTTTACCCATAGGACTCTATCAGCCACCTCATAAACCCTCTAAAAGAAGCCACCGCCCCATACATGCTTTTCCCTTTCCTCTGCTGCCTACTCAGCTATCCCAATTTCTCAGCCCTAGGACCATATTTCCATTCTCTTCTCACACACTATCCAGAAAGGCTCTGCCTTTGTAGACAGAGCCCTCAATCACTCTCATTAAAACTATCACACTGCCCTCGCTAACAGAGCTACCAAAGTTCTCTTCAAATATAATGCCAATTAAAACCATGTAAAACTCCCTCACCTTGCCATCTAAATCCCCATAACCCTCCACACCCCAAAGTTTGGCCAAGCGTCCTTTCGTGTCACCTCTTCCAACAAACACACACATGTAGACACCATTCCTCCCTACGCCTGTGGTTCAACTCAAACCGTCTCCCATTCCTCTTCCCATACCTCACTCCAAGTAAATTATTCAGTATCCCCTGAAGCTAACAGCCTCTTTACCCAGCCCCTCCCCCATTACCTCCTTTCCTGCCTCTCAAACATGGAAACTCCTTCCCCCACCAGGAGCTCTCCAAGGGATCTCTCTCTCTCCTCTCCCCTCTAGGTTACTAAAGCTGGACCAAGTCCCTCCAAACAAGGAAACTACATTCTCCAAAACCTATTCTCAATCCACTTGTCTGTTTACATTAACACGGAAGGCATCTTCTTCCTCTGCAGATCCACAACCTACTTCCGTGTCCCTACCAACTAGACAGGTACTTGCACCCTAGTCTACCTTATCCCCAAATTAACCTTGTCCCTCCAAACCAAAAACTCCCTGTCCCTGCTGCACTATACAACTGCCCTCCTCCTCCAGCAAAAAAAAAGACAGTTCATTCCCTTATTAGTAGCCCTTAAAGTCACAACCAGTGTCAGGTTAGAAGCAGGAAGCCTAAGAACCTCATTATCATATTTCCAGTCCCTCTCCCAAACTTCCAATCGTCACTAAAAGTCCAAAGAAAATAGCAAATTCTATCACTCACCTCCAAAACCAACTGAACTCTTTAACAGCCGTCACCCTACAAAAACCGGAGAGACCTAGACCTCCTCACTGCTCTAACAGAAACTCTGCGCCTCTTTTTAAATAAACAAAGCTGTTTCTCCCTCAGTAAATCTAGGTTAGTACAAAATGCTATCAAAAGGCTCAAAGACCAAACTCAGAAAACAAAAAAGGTAAAAAACAAAAAATAATTCTTCTGCCTGGCCCTCCTGGCCTGGTTGGTCCCTCAGCTCCTGGTCCCCTTTGCTGCTTCCCTCCCTCAGCCCTGCTATAGCTCTCCTCCTCCTCTTGCCCTTTGGCCCTGCCTCTTGCTGTTTTTCACCCAGCTTTTGCATAATTGATTGCAAGTGTTTACCCACAGCGCAATACAAGACATGATAATGTTCTGGGACTACCAACTTGTAAGCCAGCCTCACGCTAACCAGCATTCCTACTCAGCACGAAGCAGCTAGAAACAAAGGGCACACTTTTCCTCTTTCATATATGTGTGTGTGTGTATATATATATATACATAAATATATAAAGGCTGGAATATTAGGGTCACAACAAAGCAACCCTTCTCCCCCCAGCTTCTCGTTCTTTCCTGCTAAGCCGAGCTCATAACAAAAACAGCCTCAAGCCTTGTAAACAGGGCACTAGGTTCCAGGATGTGGTTGCACACGGCTCTCAAGCCAAGGATGTTGAACCAATGAAGCAGAATGTCAGCCCCTGAGAACCAAGATAAGGTTTTTCTTAGAATAGCACCTGGCTACCTGCAAACCCCTTATATAATCACCATAGTCTATAAGCCAGGCTGCTTCCTTTGCTGCCTGTGGTGAGGGAGCCAGCCTGGAAGTTTGAAATAAACTTGCTAAACTTGACCCTGGGCCTGCCTCTCCATCCTTTCCGTCAACCTTACAGACAGGACAATGAATTTAAAGGCATAGTTCTTACAAGGGAGGACTTGGCCAGAAAGTATTACTTGAGGACATGGGGATAATTGATGATGCCCAAGAAGTTGTATAAGAAGAAATAACACCTGTCAACTCGATTAGGTTTAGGTTTTAATTTTTAATTCACAGTGGAATTGCTATAGATATGTAAGAATCCTTTTATTTTTAAAATAATTCCTATATGGCTTATAGTTTTTATTGCCACAAAGCAGGCTCTTGCATTCTCTCTCCTTGGTCTGTCCATATTTTGTATAATTTCCTCAGCTTTTCCCAAAAATAATTACAATTTACACTGAAGAGCTTTATCTTGATGACAGAAAACCAAAGTTTGTAACAGGAAAGGAATCCAAACTCAGATCAAAACAATGAGTAAATAACAACTGCTTCAAACTCTGAAAGTCAGATAACTTGATTTAAGAGGAAAAAGTAAGCAACTGCAGACAGCTTGGCTGGTATTAGTCTTTAAAAATACGCTCTCCACCATGCAAATGCTAAGAGATCAGGAATGTTCATGTTATACGCAGCTTACATTTTTTCATTATTCCTTTACATTTCTTAAGATCAAGAAAGCACAGTTGCGTTTGTTTTAAATATTGAATTTCATTTTTAAAACAATGGGTTTAAAAATACAGACAGTAAATTTGCTTCTATTAGTCCATTCTCACATTGCTATAAAGAACCACCTGACATTAGGTCATTTACAGAGAAAAGAGGCTAATTCACTCACATTTCTGCAGGTTATACAGGAAGCATGGTGGGGGAGGCCTCAGGAATCTTACAATTATGGTAGGAGGTGAAGAGGAGGCTTGTCTTACATGGCTGGAGCTGGAGGGAGAGAGCTAACGGGGAGGTGCTACACACTTTTAAACAATCAGTTCTCCTGCGAACTCACTCACCACCTGGAGAACAGCAAGCGGGAAGTCAGCCCTCATGATCCAATCCCCTCCCAGCAGGCCCCTCCCCCAACACTGGGGATTACAGTTCAACACGAGATTCGTGCGAGGACGCAGAGCCAAACTATATCAATGCTTTAAGACCCTTGTTTAAAAACCAATTAAGCACCAATTGGCAGGAGAAACAGGTCAGAGGATGCGAACGGATCTAAACACCGTGTAGTAAGCAGCCCTTGTAATAACTGGCAGTATAACTGAGTATATTGTTTTTAAGATTTTTTTTACTTTCGTCAGACTTTTGTATTAACCTTTTAGTGATGAAATAATAACCTTTAGTCTCCATCTTCCCTCCAAGCACACCCCTGTATTGTTAACTTCTAATTATGTTTGTTTAGAAGTCCCGAACCTTGAGACGATCCAGGTGCTTATGAAACTCTTCCCCACCAGAAAACTACTTCACAGCTGTGGTTAATTTCCAACCCCATTGAGCCCCAAATGGCACCACTTTATTTATTAGATGGGGAATAACTGAAGATAAGTCATCAAGACAAGTCATGTAGACCCGCACTGCCTCACCCCTACTACGTTCTCTCCATACCAAATCTTCTTAAATCATAGCATTTTGCCTGACAGTGTTGAAACATTTTTATCAAGGGAGTAGTCTGGGTCATTTCCTTACTTCCAGCATTTGAAAATAAAGTTGCTTTTCTTCTACCACACCTTGTCCTTGTTATTCAATTTTGCAAGAGGCAATCAGTAAAACCTGTGTTTGGTTACACCAGGAATTTTCACCTGCTAATAGTTCCCCTTCGTGTAATTTTCTCTTCTTGAGTGTAAACTTAGTGATTCAATTATAACAAGTAGAACACAGTACAAGTCATAAGCTGTCACTTCGGAGACTAGGTTATAAATTCTATGACTTTTGTCTTTGACTCTCTCTCACTGTCTTTCTTGCTTGCTCTCAAGAGAAGCCAGTTGTCAAGTTTTTAGTTGTCCTGCATAGGGGAAAGGAACAGACGACACTTGCCAACAGTTAGCAAGGATCTGAGGCCTGCAAACAACCAACTAAGTGATTTCAGACCTTCCCTCATCAAGGCTTGAGACAACCTCAGCCCTTGATTGCAGCCCAGAGACAGAGGACCCAGCTAAGCCACTCCTAGATTCCTGGCCCACAGACAATGCGAGATAATATATGTCTATTGCTACAAACTGCTAAATTTTCGAGAATTTGTTATGCAGCAATATATAACAGAAAATAAATCCAGTTGATTACAAAACATATTTTCAATGCTTACTGAAAACTAAGTGTAATTAAAAAATGATTTTACATGCTATATATAATTTTTTAAATGTAGCTATATCTATGCTGAGGAATATGGCTGTTTTCTTGGCTTGTCTTTATATTATTCAGGAAAGATTAGATATAGAGATTGAGAAAAAGATAAATAAATATAAAGATACAGGTATATATAGAGAGATTTTCCCCTCCATATAATGCTGCATGCAGGCTTATGAGGATTAGAAATTGGGTTTTAGTGAAGATCCAAGTTTATTAATGAAACCATCTCAAAAGTTGTTGGTCAGTATGCTGGAGAAAAAAAACAGCTCTGGAGAGTTTTATACCAGAAAACAAATATTTCGGCACAGAAGTGGCACATATTTAGAAGTAGCAGTAGTAACTGCACTCAGTCAAAAAGGGAACAGAATTTATAATCTTAACTTTTTTTTTTTTTTGTCAAGGAGTTTCACTGTGTTGCCTAGGCTGGAATGCAGTGGCATGATCTTGACTCACTGCAACCTCTGCCTTCCGGGTTCCAGCAATTCTCCTGCCTCAGCCTCCTCAGTAACTGTGACCAGAAGTGCATGCCACCATGCCCAGCTCATTTTTTTGTATTATTTTAGTAGAGACGGGGTTTTACCATGTTGGCCAGGCTGGTCTCAAACTCCTGACGTTGTGATCCTCCTGCCTTGGCCTCCCAAAATGCTGGGATTAAAGGTATGAGCCACCACCCCCGGGCTATAATCTTATCTTAAACCAGAAATTGATTAGAATTTAAAGTATTTAACAGCAGTGTTATTGGCAACCACACTGTAGAAAGTTGCCTAATACTTCCCCATTGTAAGTTTATTTTCTTTTAAAGATACATTAACAGAAAAAATCTCCCTGACCCATTTCAGAATACTATAAAAATTAATTAAAATTAATTGAAAAGCTATGGTACATAGAGTTGAATTATTCTTTATAGAATATCCAACGGTGTGTTAACATACATGAGTGATTAAGACCTATCATGCTTTTCCAGCACACACCAGTTTTGTTTTATGTTTTCTGTTTTTCATGTTTTAGTTCCCTCCCAAGATACGAGGGATGGGAGGTTATCTGCAAGCTAGTCCATATTTTTTACTCTGTATTTCACTTCATCTGTGCAGATCTACATAGTACTTATCATTATGTTTTTGTTTTATCTTTATTGGTAATTCTTTGGACTTATATTGTATTATTCCATCTGGATACTTAACAAGACATCTGTGTATTTGTGCTTAATTAATGAATTCAACAAATATGTATTGAACCTTTCTATTTTGGCAGCATTTTTTTAAGAACAGGCGATGTATCAATGAAAAACTTTAAATATTTCCTGCCCTTACAGCACATGTATTTATGAAGGAGACATATAGTAAATGAATGGAAAAGTAAAGCATACATTAAGTAGTGATGGATCTTGTAAAGAAAAACAAGAAAGAGAATAGGTTTTGCTAAAGCTATTATTTTAAATAGGTGTTCAGAAAGGCTTTTCTAACATGCTGTCATTTAAGCAAAAACCTGAAAAACAGGAGTCAATAGGCCATGGGCATAAGAAGAAAGAGCATTTAAGTCTGATGGAAAATAAGTGCACAGACTCTGCAATAGGGACATCCTCGCTGTATTATTCATTTTGTAGTTACCAAAGCATGAGCCAGGGAGAGAATAATAGTAGTTAATGTCCAACAGATAGTCAGTGTCTTATTTGTATAGGACATTACATCTAATTGAATTTACCTTTTTGTTGCCATTATGTAAAAACTATTTAGAGAATATTAAAGAGTTTTATCTGATTGCACTTGCATTTCAAGAGTACCAATATGATTGTAGTATTTAGAACAGATAGTAGGGAGGGTATGGCAGCTTAAATATGTAAGTGGGAGCCATGGCAGTAGTGTGAAGTTGTTATAAAACAGGCATATCAGGAGTGGACTTATTTTTAAAGATCAGTTTTAGAGTCTGAGAGGTAGGAAGAGTCAAGAGAGACTTGATTTCTTTCTTTCTTTTTTTGTTTTTGACTAACTCAGTGCAAAAACCAAAATTCACTGAAAAGGAGACTAGAAGAGTAGGTCTAGATATAAAGAGAAGGAGTGTGGGTTTGGGCATATTAAGAGGCCAATTAGACATACAAGTGGAGGCATTGAAAGCAGTTGGAGTATAGAGGAGAGGCACATCTGAAGACTTATATTTGCAAGTCCTCCATGTAGAAATGAGTGATAAGCTCATGAGACCAGATATCATAAAAGAGTGAATTGAATGCAGTTAGAGAAAATAAGAGGTACAAAACTTGTGCCCTAGGGAACTCCAGTATTTAA
This sequence comes from Cebus imitator, assembly GCF_001604975.1. Taxonomy (NCBI): domain Eukaryota; kingdom Metazoa; phylum Chordata; class Mammalia; order Primates; family Cebidae; genus Cebus; species Cebus imitator. Next base: position 6,415,905 of record NW_016107411.1, on the reverse strand, counting down.
AGTTCTTAAAAATAAGATCTAGCAAAAGGCACTGAGGAGTGATCAAATAACGCAGGAATAAAACAAAAGAAGTGGCATATATCTTAACCAACAAACAAAATATTATTCAGATAATCAATTGTGTTAATTGCTGATGACCAAGTATGATGAAGACAGAGAATAGACAATTATATTTAACCATGTTGAGATCATTGGTAATCATGATAAGAACAAGTTAAATGAAGGTATGGGTTGAGTCTGATTCAAATAGTTGATGCAAGTATGGGAAGAGAAGAATAGGAAGGGGGAGGGAAGAAGTGATGTAGTAGCTAAAGGAGTATTGGGTCCAAATGAAATAATTGAGGCGAGCAAAATTACCCATATGTATTACACATTCACTAGACAGTGTATTCAGTAAGTTAAAAAGGATGGTCTTTGTTGCAAATGTGAAAAAAAACTTTATGGACCCGTAACAAGAGAGAAAGAGGAAAATATCTGCATGGATGCAATGGAATAGCATAGCATTGCAAGGTAAACAGCTAAAAGTCAAGAGATATTTGAACATACATAAAAAGGTGTATAACATTCATTTAAATTAATTGACTGGGAAAATACAAAATTGTTGCTGGACAGCACTTAGGAAAGCTTGAAATAAGTTTATAAATGTATAATGAGGGCAGTGGACTTATTTGCAAATGTGCTTTTTTTTTTTTTTTTGCTTTTTTTTTTTTTTTTTTTTTTTTTTTTTGTTTTTTTTTTATCTCAATTCTGGCCCATTATGCAATGAAGATGCATGTGCATATGCATAGCAAAATGAGGGTGGGAATGAAGCAGGTTTGAGCTTTTTCAGGGAAAATGTGATGAAAGTTTACAGTGGCATAAGTTGAAGATTATATTGAAGGAAGTGAGGAAGTGATTTAATAATAAATTGTGGGATTTCAGCTTGGAAGGGAAGTGATGATATGAACTACATACTGAAAAACAATGATGAAAAAGTTGGTATAACATGTGTATTTTTAGTACCAGGAAGTCAAATAACTTTTGGAGACAGGACATTAACAGGAGCGAATTGTAGAGACAGAAATTGCTAGTTGGAGAATCTAGTACTTGCAATGAAGATAGTGGAGTTACGGGTAAAAACATATTGAGTGTCTCTAGTAAGCGGTTGAGGCAGAGCAGAGATGACAGCCATGGAGCAGGGGAGTCAAGGTACTGAGATGACATTTCTAAATGTGATAATCAAGACATTGAGGACAGCCTGACATATAATTTCTGGCTTTAATTGTAAGAGGTTTTTTTTTTTTTTTTTTTTTTTTTTTTGATGGTATTATAATGGCATTATGGCCATTTGGACAGACTCCAAAATCTGTGGTTTGGGCCTGACTGACATTGTATGTCTGCCTCATCTTTCTCTAACTTTTTCATCTTTAAAGTTGGATTACAAGCCAGGCATAGTGGTATGTAGTCCCACCTACCTGGGAGGCTTAGTTGGGTGGATCCTTGGAGCTCAGGAGTTTAAGACCAGCCTGGGCAACATACTGAGAACTTGTATCTAAAAAACAAACAAAAAACATTGGGTTAAAGTAATACTTAATTCAGGTGATGAGTCTGAGAAGTGAAAAAGGTAATATTGTTCAGCAATTTTGAAGCTCTCAATAAATACTCTATTTTAATCTCATTATGATTTCTCTGAATGAGTTCAATTCACATAGGAGACAATCTGAAAGAAAAGATTTCTCCACAATGAGATGAAGCCTATTGATAATTTTTAAGTTTGCAAATTCAAGATTATTCTAATGATCTTCAGTTTGAACAAGTAAAGATATCAACTTCAGAAATATTTCAATATCCTTTTCACCCACTAACACTGAACAAATTAGTACTCTAAGTTTATACCTTGCTTGCATATTCTGTAGGCAACTCTGGAGAAAACTCAGTAGCATAAATGGGAAAAGTTGGGTTTAAGAGTAAAAAAAAAGTTTGTAGCTGGGGCAACATAAGGAGATCCCATCTCTACAAAAATATTAAAAAAAAAAAAAAAAAAAAAAAAAAAAAGCCGG
>NW_016107411.1:6408964-6413845 GCF_001604975.1 Cebus imitator | reverse complement strand
AAAAAAAAAAAGCCGGGTATGGTGGCACACATGCTTGTGGTCCCAGTTACTCAGGAGGCTTAGGTGGGAGAATCTCTTGAGCCCAGGAGGCTGAGAAGACTTCACTGAGACATGATCATGCCACTGCAGCCTCGCATGGCTAACAGGGTGGGATCCTGCCTTAAAAAAAGAAAAAAAAAATGTTTTCTATAAGAGAAATAAAACAACAACAAAAATTTCTCAACGGGAAGGGTTAGAAGATGAACTCAGCAGCCAATTTACAAGGGCTTCTCTGATACTTTCATAATAAGGAATGACTAGCTGGAGTCACACAAAGTGCATTTCTGCATGGTTTTCTATATTATCTTATATAATCATATATAAGAATCCCATGGTTAGTAAATATATTACATATTCCCTAGCATAGGCGTAAATATTCTATTGTCTTCATAGAGGTCAAAGTTTCTTCAGTTATACTCAAGGATTAGTACTAGATTTAAAATGTTTCGGTATCCTAAATTTCATATTATTAAGCAAGGGCTTTCAGCTCCAAAAATCTCTTGGAGTAGTAAAATTTGGGTAAACAAGTATTTACATTTTTATACAATAAGTTCAAATACATATTACTTGGATAAATTTTCAGCATGTGAGAAAATTTCTTCCATGTTATTTGCCTATGGGGTCCGAGAATTTAAGGCCATGATTGACATCAAAACCATGTAGAGTTTACTATTGCCCTTTCTATTAATTGAAAAGGTTGAGTTGTCCCCAAAACTATATTTTATGTCCCCAAAAGGAAAGAACTATCATAATGAGTTTCACTCATAGAGAATCCCAAGCCTCTAGCAAATTTTATATGAAATCTCAAGACCATGGAAAGAATGCATATGATTTATTTTAATTAACCTGAGCAGAAAAATGGTATGGGTGATTCCTACGGCAAATGGTGTTCTAATCAAACTGGAATCATTAAATCAAATACCTAGGAAACTGGAGATCATTCAACACAGGATGAAGAGGACTAACATAACTTTTGACAGTGTTTCCGGGAAGCATTGAATAAAAGAGACAAATAAATCAAGTTCTAGAACGCTTTGAGTAAAAAAAACACAACCTGAGGTAAGATATTTTAGTTTATTGACAAAGGTAAATATCAAAAATGTAGATTTATTTAAACATCTAAGAAAGGGGAAAGTATGAACATCTAAAAAAGTATGGCTTTTATTAACATCAAAAGTAGTTGATGTCATTAATACATAAATACATGTATCTTAATATATAGATTGGAAATTTGAAAACTTTTTTCATTCCTATTAACAAATAGATCAGGTGACACTTTTGTTCTCATTCCTTAGAGCCTAAAACATATAACTTTACCTAAAAGATAAAATTCAAAGTTTAACTCAACACAGCCTTGGCTACAATAAAGAGATAGATTTAATTTTCATAATAATGTTATTTATATCACTAACACCATTGTTAATAAGTAATCAGAGAATCACCATGCCTCCTCTTTCTCCCATATAATAATCACTATGTTTCATTGAGAACAATTTACAACTATTTAATAGTTCTAAATTCTTTTATATTACTTTGTTTTTATTTTTAATTATTTTAATCAAAGTAATTATTATAAATATTTTAAAGTTACATAATATTAAAAGGCATACAATATAAAGGAAGGATTCCTTGCAACTCGCAGCCTCACCAATAATTCTGTTCTCAGAAACAACTGCTCTCAACTACTCTAGATTTTCCTTCCAGTATTCAGCATGTATTTCCAAACAATTTGCTAATACATCTAACCCATCATCACCATTTGTGGTTATATACTGGATTCTATTCATATTATGATGGATCATGAGCTAGCTCAGCCACATTACTAGTGTCATTTTTCCTCCCTCATCCCTTAGTAGATTTATATCATAATATTTGGATAAGTCAGTGGTATCTACATTTTATAATTAAAACATAGATTTTCATTGCTGAACCAATTGGTGTACTATGAGTTAACAGTTCCCTCTTTTCTATGTAATTAGAATTATTAGTATATATTTCCATACACTCCACATCAATTTTCTCTGAGGATAGTTGCCTTCTCTTCTTTTCCATTTCATATTCCAAGTTGAAACAATTTATCATAAAGCTTGTTGAATAGATTTTGTCCAGTAATTTTCTGAGTTAGATTTGTGAAAATGGATGAAAAAGAAAAACTGAAGCCTATTCTAAATTATTTTTGGTCCAGGAATGTGTGTATGTGCAAATGCAGCTACAATAGCAAAGAATAAGTGTTGCAACCTCCCATTAATAGGCATGTTTCAGTTGTCATCCTAGAATCTTTAAACTAAAATTGACTCTTGCCTACATAACTGGAGTGTGTCAAATTTCACTGACAGGTACAGGTTGTAACTTGTTTATCAGATATAGAACAAGACAGAATAAAATCAATTATTCTTCCATCAGATCCTAAGACGCCTTACAGAATTATTGTTAACTTTTTTCTCCTACCCACTCAACCACATACGTATTTGTTTTACCCTCCATATATCATTACTAAACACCAATCAAAATCACAAGAACGTGGCTATTGTTTCCCTGCCTTTCTTCTGTACTGCACATTAACCCTCTGTTTGGAAAAAAAAAATGTATTAAAAACTGTGCTTCATATATTTGAATTTGGACCTCAGGTTATAGGCTACTGTAATCCTGGCTTCTCAGGTACACATCCTCAAACTCCAGTCTAATAAGCCTCAGTGGATTAAGACTCCTGTCTCAGCATTTCATCTGAGTTGACAGACTAACTTCGTAAAATCATGAGTTTTTGGCCTTCATTTTGCTGAAGCTTGTTTCCCAACTCTTTTCTTAGAAGGATTTCTGAAGTAGATATATTCTGAGACTTTGCATGCCTTAAGATAAATTTATTTTACCCTTATCCTTAATTGACAAAACGGCTGAGTATTGTTTACTAGTTCTTAGCATACAACGCTAAAGCAGATAAATCTGACACCAAAAATAACTCTGAACCTTTGAAAGATTTCTCCTTCAAAGATTTAAACTTCTTTAAAATTATGTTTTGTAATTTGAAATTTCATGATGATATGCTCCAGTATGTTTTTATTTAGTGGGCAGAAATATTTGTAGGATTTTTAAATTATTCAGGTTTTCTGTTTTTAGAAGGTATTTGTTGAATGTTGGAGCTTCTGCATTGATCCACTATATTATGCGACTATATCCTTTTCTTTCTTCTTTTCTATTGTAAATCATTAGTTTTTCAACAGCAAAACTCAATGCACAGATGTCTGCAAAAACAAGCAAAAAAAAAGGAACAAAAGTAGAACACTGAACTGAGAAACAGGGCATCTGGTAGGCCCGAGATTAGAAGACTCCTAAATATCTAAATAGAGCTTCATCGGGAAATACAATGGGCCAATTTGAAAACCATAGTGGAGTCTGTGCACGGTGACTCATGCCTGTAATCTCACCACTTTGGGAGGCCAAGGTGGACAGATCACAAGGTCAACAGATCAAGACCATCCTGGCCAACATGGTAAAGCCCTGTCTGTACTAAAAATACAAAAATTAGCTGGGCATGGTAGCATGTGCCCAAAGCCCCAGTTACTCAGGAGGCTGAGTTAGGAGAACTAATTGAACCTGGGAGGCAGAGTTTGCAGTGAACCAAGATCCCACCATTGCACTCCAGTCTGGACGACAGAGTGAGACCCTGTCTCAAAAAAAAAAAGAAAAAAGAAAACTTCTGTGGAAACTAGGATATGTTTTTTTCAGACCATAATGCACTCATGAGTGCAAAAAGCCCGTCATATAGTCTCAGAGAGAAGAACCTTACTATGCCCTGTGAACTGTCAAAGCTAACACATTAAAATACCTCTCTAGCCCAAAGACATTCTAAATATCTAGAAGCCCACACTGAGTGGGACAAGGGGAATAGGAGCAAAGGAAACAAAAGATCTAAATAGAAGTAGAGGAGGAGGAGCAATAAATGTCATCTCAGAAAATATAATTCTATATTGTTTTGCCACTTTGCCAGGATACTAGAAAAAAGTAGCATTAGAGTAAGAAGCTTGAAAAAAATATATTGATGTACCCTTACCATTAAAGCTTTAAATTCATGAAAAACTTAAAAGTTTATATATAAATGTGTATATATATTTCAACCATATATATTTATAATTCAACCATGTATATTAATTTAACTATGTATATATATATAAACACATTTATATATATTTTATTATGTATAATATTTAATAACATTTCATTTTATATAATGAAATATTGTGTTACTTTAATAAAGAAGGAAAAGTGGACATGGTATCTATAATACCAGGGTTTTGGGAGGCTGAGGTAGAGTAGTTCTTGGAGCTACAAGCTCGTGACCCACCTGGGCAACACAGGAAGACACTGCAGTCTCAAAAAAAAAAAAAAAAAAAGGGAAAGAAGAAATGGGAAAGAAGGAGGGGAGGGGAGAAACAAAGGAAGGAAGAAAAAGGAAAAACAGGCAAGGGCAGGCGAGGAGAGGCGAGGAGAGGGGAGGCAGGGTGGGGTGGGGCGGGGTGGGGCGAGGCAGTAAAAGAAAGAGAAGTAGAGAGAAAAGAAAGAGAGAGGAAGGAAGAGAGAGAGGAATTAAGAAAGGAAGGAAGGAAGGAAGAAAGAAAGGAAGGAAAATATTGCAATGTGTGACGATAGGGATGAATCTTGATGATATTATGCTAAGTAAAATAAGCCAGTCTTAAAAGCATAGAAGCAGAAAGCAAAGCTGCACTGGGAAAAGACAGAGGGATGGAAGAAGAAGTTACTAATGAACAGGTATGGACTTTGACTAATGCAACATGAGTAAATTCTAGAAATCTGCTGTACAACATTGTGCCGATTGTTAACAATATT
>NW_016107411.1:6380045-6408753 GCF_001604975.1 Cebus imitator | reverse complement strand
TTTAGTAGAGACGGGGTTTCACCATGTTGACCAGGATGGTCTTGATCTCTTGACCTCGTGATCCACCCGCCTCGGCCTCCCAAAGTGCTGGGATTACAGGCGTGAGCCACCGCGCCCGGCCAACATTTTTTAAAATGGTGGGTCTCACGTTACCCTCATACTAAAATATGAAAAAAGTAAAATTAAAATGTAAAAAGTTTGATGATATTTACTAAATATTTTAAATGACTTATGATGTAATATACCTTTTTATGGGAAAGTTTTTATTTATATTTTCATTTTTTAAATAAAGACCACTCAGTTTTCACTCCTTTGTCAGTTATATTTTTCAATAAGTATGTCATTCATACAAATTTTTAAATTTAGCTTTTAGACTTGAACATAATATTTTTGTTATTTTAAATATTTCTAGACTCTGTAGGGATAATTTCCTTTTCATTCCAGCATTGGCAATATTTTTTTCTTTTATTCTTGATAAGTCTTCCTAGAGATCTGAGAATTTTATTCAAAATTTGAAAGAACTTAAATTTTCATTTGCTAATCTTTTCACACATTTCTTTTTATTGATCACTGGTTTTCTCTTAATGAGTTCTTTTCTTGCATTTGTGATTTATTAATTTATTACTAATAATTAGTAATTTATGATTAATGTATTACTTTTTCTAGAGTATGAGAAAGAAAACTTTAACTGATTTTTGATTTTGCCTTTCTTCTTTTCTATAGTTTTCTATAAATTGTCCACTATGCATGGTTCTAGATCCTTCACAATTTGTCATATTTTTTTAAATTAGAAACATTTTCAAATATGTAGTGTTATTTCTCCTTAACCCACAGTTATTCAAAAGTTTCTTGCTTTTTAATGATTTTTCACTTAACTATTATTTAATTCTAGCTTAATTCTACCATCTTTAAAGAACATATTTTTATAATTTTAGTTTATCTTTTCATATTTGTTGAAAATGTGCCTATGAAAATATTCTTTGTACAGTCTCTACTTGATAAGTATAGAGTTTCTTGATCTGTGCCTTGATGTCATTGTTTTAAAAAATTTTCCAGCAGTATTTTTTCAAAATTTGCTTTCCTCCCATTATTTGTCTTAAGACTCCAATTCCATTTGTTTGAGCACGTTGAGTGTAGTGCACATCTGTTTATGTCTATTCTTGCTTTATTAGTGTCATTTCAGTTTATTATACTTATTGTACTCAAATTCATTAGTTAGATCTTTGTCTTATCTTTATCATTTGAAATCTTAATTTGGGCTGTCCTATTTTCTATCTATAGCTGTTCTCTTTGACACTTTTAAAAATAGATTCCAATTCTATAATTATTTTTTTCTCTATTTTCTGGATATATTAATCACTGTGGTTATCGTTCTCATAATTTTAATATCTGGATTAATTTTTGTTCTCTGTTCTTATTCTTTATAGTCATTTGTTATCTTTTCTTCCAATGGCATTATTTTTAACTGAATATAAAATATTGCATATGTCAATTTGGGACATATGTTATCTGCCTCTGAAGAGGGTTAAGTTTTGGTTTTGTTGGTGTTTGTGCATTTTGTTTTTCTGACCAGCAGACAAAGTTCTGGCAGATAAAGCTGATTAATAGTGGAAGATGGCTTTTAGATATGGGAGTCCTTTTCTCTATCTGACGGTCCTTAATCCTAGTGTATAGTTTTCCTCCTGGTGTATACATACTTTGGGGTCTCACCTGAATATTGTGGGTGTTTGTCATCACCCTCTTAATTCTCTTAACTTTTAGTCCCTGAAATGTAAAGTCTTTCATTCTATGCATTGCAAAACTGCCGAAATGTTACCTTTTTAGTCTCTATATGGACTGAATTGTGTTCCCCCAAAAGCATATGTTGAATCCCTAACCCTTAATACTTCAGAATGTGAATAAGGAGATGGGGTTTTTAAAGAAGTAATTAAGCTTGGATGAGATCATAAAGCTGACGCCACAATACACTATGACTGGTGTCCTTACAAGAAGAGGAAGAGGTGCCAAGAGGAAAGGTCTGTAAGGAAGTAGTGAAAGGAAGTAGTGAGAAAGCAGCCCTCTGCAAGCCAAGGAGAGGTGCCGCCGTAGAAACTAAGCCTGAGGATATCTTAGCCTTGGACTTCAAACCTCCAGAATGGTGAGAAAATAAATTTCTGTTGTTTAAGCCATATAATCTGTGGTATTTTCTTATGGCAGCTCTAGAAAATGAATATAGCCTTTAAGTTTCTTCTATTTCTTTAATTTTTAGAAGTTTCACTTTTCTTATGCTCAGCTTTCAGCTGGTAAATTGCTGATGGTGGGGAAATTATATGCAAAATTTTGTTGTAATTGGTTTGGTATCTTGGTCCAATATTTCAAATTGGCAAATTATCTGAGGAAAAAAAAAAGATGTATATGAATGTAGTACTCACCCACGATCATCTTTATTTTTAGAGATTTTCTCTTCAAATTATGAGTGTATAGCTCTGCTATCCCTGCAAACAGCTCTCTTACATACGTGTGTGTGTGTGTGTGTGTGTGTGTGTGTGTGTGTGTGTAAACCGTAAAACTTTATGGAGATAATTTTAACTCAAATATACAAGTGTAAGAACAGCTTGCATTTTTTCACTTTGTCTTCACTAAGCCTGTGGTTGCCCTTCGCCTGCTTTTGGCACTTAAGCAAGGCTCTAGATTTGATAGATCTTCCCCCTGACCTAAGGATCATCTCATTTACCTCCAGTTTTCGCCTGAGACACTTCCTGGAAATCAGCTTTCAGGCCTGGACCTTGACTCTTGGGTGCTCCTCATCTCTCTTTTGACAAGGCATACCATGCTCACCTTCAGTCAGTGGCTTCTCTTTTTGAGGCCGTTCATCACTGGGCTGCTGGAAACCACAGGCTCAACTGGCTGAGAAGTTTCTTGTACATTTCATCTTCCTCTAGCCTAAATGTTAATCTGCTTCTCACACTCATATTTCACATGGCTGTCTCAGCGAGAAAGAATGAAGATGGAAGGGATACAACAGCCTGTAGCACTTGCTTTCTATCTTTTATGACTTTTACTTTTCTTGGGAGGGCTTGTGTGATACCAATATTTGACCAGAAATGGAAATTTTTAGCTACTCTTCTAAAAGTATTGATTGTTGAAATGTCAATAACTTTTACTTCCCTTTCAAAATTTATCTCACAAAGATCAGTGCTAGTGATGTTGATTCCTTTCTGCACTGCACAGCTTCTTTAATCACGTGCCCACTTCAATCCATTGCTTTTAGATCTATGTAAATCACATCTCAAAATATCCAATTGGATAGTTGAAAAAGATTAATTTCTCAAATTAATAACAGCTCATGGATCAATTAATAACAGTTCACATGTCCTCCATGTTTCCACATTTTTGTTGCACTTAATTATTATTACAATTATTATTTGAGATTGAGTCTCACTCTGCCGCACAGGCTGGAGTGTGCAGTGGCCTGATCCCGGCTCACTGCAACCTCTGTCTCCTGGGTTCAAGCGATTCTCTTTCCTCAGCCTCCCAAGTAGCTGGGATGACAGGCAGATGCTACCATGCGCGGCTCATTTTTGTATTTTCAGTAGAGACAAGGTTTCACCATGTTGGTGAAATTAAACAACTCTGGAGGTTGTGGTCTTCAGTTTCAGTGGACTTGAGCTCCTTCCAGGATGACTGAGGTTGTCTGCAGTGACATATTTCGAAGAAAGTCCGTATAAAACCACTAATGACATTATCAGCAACCTTAAGTAGCTGACAGTAGCCCAAATTGGGACACATTAACAAGATTGCCCTGAAGTATATGATTTTTAAGGATGATGTGTCTCTCAGGATGACTACAAAATCCATGATAGAATGAACCTGGAGGTTTATTACTAATTGAACAGAATTCCTTCATCACATCCTGACCTCCTATCCTCTCCTCACCTCCCCGTAATGGTATCAATACTTATTTTTTTTAAACTTTAAATTTTAATTTTAAAACATTATTTTAAAATTAATAAAAACTTAAATGATGAAAAAAATATGTTTTTTTTCAAATGAAAGTTGCTTACTCACTATCCCCTTGAAAAGTATAAGTATTAATTTAAAAATGGGCAATATGATCATCCCTTTGAAGGTTAGATCAAAGGATTATTAGGAAACATCAAAGAAAAAGTATTTAGTAATATCGGATTTTAGTTTTTAGTGCTATCTCCAATCTTCACCAGTTTATTTATAATCGACTACAAACTTGAAAAAGTGAGGTATTTATTGTTCCTATGCACAACTTGCAATGTAAATACATGAATTAATTTCTTAAAGCAGAGGTAGACTTTAAGTAGAGAACATGTAGATAATGGTCTTTCACTCTATTGTTATATGGATTCATTAAATATCAGGCACAAATATAGGCCAGTGAAAAATTAAACTTTTATACATGAAGTGTGAAATAGAAATCTAAGCTAGTGTTAGTGGAATTAATTCATATAAATTCAAGATAATATTTAATAATATTTTAGTAAATGAGTTAAACAGAATAAAGATAAAATGCTACAATAGCATTTGATAAATAGGAATAAACCATTTATCATGACCTAATTCTTACCTTTAAATCTGATAATTCTCTTAACAAGTTCAACTGAAGATCTAGCAGAAGAAAAATCTGTAAAATTTCCCTAGGGTTATAGTGGTAAAATTCAATCAAATAAACTATAGAATGGATACAGAAATTTTCATTTTTAGAGTTATAATTTTCTATTTGAATTCTCCCAAAATTTTATTTAATTCTTCAAAAATAAGGTATGCAAATACACATAATGCCAGTTTCACAAAACCTTTGTAGCATGGAACACATCTGGAATGTATTTATTTGAAATAATGAATGAATTTTTAAAAACTACTATATTGGTGGCCAGTTTAATCATTATATTGAAAAAAATACTTCATTAAAACATTTTATAAAAATGAGAGCCATGGTTTCTTTTTAATTTGAAAATGCTTTTTAAAAAAGATATTGTAGTCTGCTTTATTCTTTCATGAAATGGTGAAACAGTAGAGGGGTTCAGGTCAGAAGAACATTGAAATATTTCCACGGGTTACATAGCCAATTTTATCCAAAAAAAATGACAACACATTGTAAATCATTCTCCATTAATTATCAGAGCTGCCCTGCTAGGTTTTGGACTTGCATGGGGCCTGTAGCCTCTTTGTTTTGGCCAATTTCTTCCTTTTGGAATGAAGCATTTACCCAATCCCTGACCCCTACTGTATCTTGGAAGTAATTAACTTGTTTTTATTATTATAATAATTATTATTTTATAGGCTTGTAGGCATAAGGAACTTGCCTTATCTCAGATGAGACTTTGGAATTGGACTTTTGAATTAAGGCTAGAATGAGTTAAGACTAGAGGGGTGGAATGCTGGGACGGCATGATTGTGTTTTGAAAGGTGAGAAGGTCATGAGATTTTGGAGGAGCCAAGGGTGGAATGACATGGTTAGGCTTTGTGTCCCCACCCAAATCTCATCTCAAATTATAATCCCTATGTGTCGAGGGAGGGACTTGGTGAAAGATGATTGGATCATGGGGGCAGATATCCCAGTTTTTGTTCTCTGAGTGAATTCTCATGACATCTGGTTGTTTAGAAGTGTAGCACTCCTCCTTTGCTCATTTCCTTCTTCTCTGGCCGTATGAAGACATGTCTTGCTTCCCCTTCCCCTTATGCCATAATTGTAAGCTACCTGTACCCAGCCATGCAGAAATATGAGTTGATTAAATCCCTTTTCTTTATAAGTTACCCAGTCTCAGTTTTTTCTTTATAGCAGTGTGAAAAGGGACTAATACAAACAGTAAGTAAGAATGCATTGCCAGAGGGGAGTATCTAGAGAGGAAAGGAAAAAAGAAGTGAGAGGGAAGGGAAGGAAGAAAATAGCAGATGATTTTTAAAACTAAGGCCCCCAGTTACACAAATAATTAGAGATTGAAAAAAAGAGAGGAAGACTCAAAAGTCTGGAGATATGAACTGTCAAAGATTTTAAGTTGATAAGGCAAAAAAAAGGCATTATAAACACTAAAAATAATCTTTGCTAAAGAAAGATTCTGTAAGAACACATGCATCTTATTATGGCAAAATACAGAATATGTAGATAGAGGAGAAAGAGGGAAAACGGGACCAAAGACATATTAAGCCTCTACTCTCCTTGGTATTTTTATGTCATATTATGACCACTCAGCCTAAAACCTCATTCAGTTCATGCCATTTTGATGTCTCTACATTTTTTAATGGAATATATACGCTGAGCCTTTCTTGAGGGTTGGGGGTGATAAACAGACAGATTAAGTATTTTTGATGGTCACACAACTGAATAATGTGGAGACAGAGCAAGTTCAAGCCTCGTCTATATAAATTACATGCACATGCTATTTTTACCATGTCCTAGTGTAATTATAAGAGGTATGCAAAAAACAGAAACTGAGAGAATTTTACATGTATTCTAAAGCTAGAAATACTTGCCAGCCACCTGATTCCATGTTTTAAGTCTAATTGTTAAAATACGTTTAAATCTTCTCTGATGAAATTCCAAAATATCAAACTTAATCAGTTTTGAAGCATAAGGAATGTCATTGTATCCTCTTCCCCAAACAATATATGTCTATTTGTCCTGCCATCTAAGCAAGACTAACACAATAAGGAAATTTAACAGCTTCAAAATACAAAAAACACTGTATGCAACTCCTTCTTAAACAGTAACCTATTCATTCAGTTAGGCCTTTAAAGGCCCAATAGACAGACAGACTTATATCTAGTATTTCAAAATTGATGTACTGCCTTAAGCATGATTAAAGTTGATATCAAAAGAGTATTTCTAAGAAAAAGAAAACATGCACATACAAATGCATCTGGTAATTTTCAATTATAGCATCTTGCTCAGCACTAGAGGCTGATAAAATACAGTATTTTATCATTTAGATGAAAAAAACAACTAAACAAACCAAATATCTTGGGGTTAAACTTTGTGTTTTATACAAGTCTTCTTGAAAGCAGTGTGAAGCAAAGATGTGACAGGCAAAATATCGGAAGTCAGGGCCATGTCCGTAGGTCACAGTAGCGACAAGATTCTCTAAGTGTTTAAATGAGACATGCAGTATTTGAAGAGGGCCTAAATTTAAGAGATATTTAATAAATAGATGGTCCCTGATTAAATTTTTCTGATATGTTAAAGCATTACATGCCTTTACTTAAAGCCTGATAATTTATATTTTACAATTCATTGTCTCATTTCTTTTCTCTTTCCAACAATAACATTATTTAATTTAGTAGCTTTTCAACTATTAAAGTTTGTGTCTCACACCACAAAATGTATGAGCAGGCAGATAGATTATTATTGTTGTTTACACTCTTTATTTTCCGCTTTAACCAAAGTTATTTTTAGGGATTTAGAAAATTTCTCATTAGATCACTTTATTATTAAAAATCAAATTTTTCCTTTGTTATATATTGTAATTTGCCTTATGTACTACTACTTTCTTCAGATGTTACATGAAGAACTCAAGAAAAAAGGCATGTACTTAACAGATCTTTAAAATATGTATTTCTTATATGTCAGCAAATAATTAGCATAACTTTTGATCAAACTCCAAGCTGCTTTTTTCTTCTTTGATGTCTTTGCTCTTTTTCATTTAATCTCATGGATTTTCCTCAATGATAGCTAGAGCTGGTTATGAAAGGAGCCAGATATAGATTAAGAAGAAATGGTACTCCTGGAATAAATTTACCTTATTCCCTTTGCATTTGTTTCCTAATCCTCATCCTCTTTCAAGCAGTATTTATGATATTATGTGTATATAGTATGATAAATCGTATAGAAAGACATTTGATATTTATAATAAATAGCATAGAAATATATCATTTCTTTAATAATCTATTTTTACTAGGAGACTTAAAGACATTGTATTGGCTTTTTATAAAACATTAAGAATTTACTTCACCCACATCACAGGTAATTGTTTGATTAAGCTCTATGTTTTATAGTAATGTCAAGAGAAACTTAAGTGCTCTCTTAGATAATACAAAGCTTAAGTAAAACACCTTACCATTTAACTAATTTGAAGTAAAATATTTGTTTTTGTTTTTGCTCTTTATTCTTCAGTCATGTTTGAAAAGGATTGACAGAGATGGACCAAGGTGAAAAAAATGCATGATTAGGGTAATATAAATTTGACAGATTGATAGAGAAGTAATGTAATAGAGCAGTTAGAAAATATGAAGTCTTTAAGATGAAATTTATAATTCAGACAACTTGAATATGAATGAAATTGACAAGCAGGTTCTTTTATTAGTATCTTCTTTGATGCTAAAGATAAAACACTTTGAAAAGGCATGTACTGACTGACCTTACTAACCACAGTGCAATAATGCAATATTTTATTTGAAAAGCTAAAATGAATCCAAAAGATTGGTTTACTTTGTGAACAGAATATTAAAAACGTGCATTTCAACCCTTTTTACAAATATAATAAAAATACCTTTTTGTCATTTCACATCTCATTACATCTCCAAATAACTTGGCCTTTAGCAGCTTAAAATGCAATGTTTAGCAATAAATATTAAGCAGCCATCTAAGAAAATTTACATCAAATTTTTATATTCCCTATTTTAAAAGAAAAAATTGTAATAGCACTGTATCAGTGATCTAATTTATCTTAGGAAATAAAGGTTCATTGGTCATTTAGTATTTATAAAGCATGTTTACATTTTCATCCAGAATCATTTCTTCTTACTCCTTGATGACCAGTAAGTTCCCCAAAGTGGAATTCTAACTCTGTCCAATTCTATTACTCAACCTCACACGTGTGGGAAGAGGAAGACAAATTTAAACTGGAAGAAATACCCATTTGTTTCAAATTTAGTTTTAAAAATATTTTTGTGTTCTTGGTTTTATAATATACTTGTTAAGACTGAATTTATAAGCCTTCTAGACTTGAGTTTCTGGAAAAATTCTAGCTCAGCCACATTTACGTATAATTGGGCATTTTATAGAAAATCAATGATTCTCAGTTTTCACATATGTAAATGGTAATGGTAATACCTACTTAGTGCATTGTTCTACTGTAGTGGTTACTTATGTCAATTTGGCAACTCTATTGTCTGGGTAATTTAATCAAAAACGAACCTAGGTGTTGCCATGAAGGTTTTTTGTAGATAGCATTATCATTTACAAGCAATTCACTTTAAATAAAAGAAACTACCCTTTAATATTGTTGGCAGGCTACTAACAAAAACAGTCCAAAGACCTTACAAGGAAAAATTGAGCTTTCCCAAGGAAGAAATGCTGCCTCCAGGCTGCAACTTCATTTCCTGTATGGATTTCCAAGCTGCCAGCCTGCCCTACAAACTTGTCAGCTCTCACAAACATGGGAGTCAGTTTCTTCAAAGAAATAATTGAGTATGTATATCCTCCCAGTGGACAGGACATAGCCCTCCATTTTTTAAGTTTGATCTGAAAAATATTTTATATTTTTCTTTTTGAAGGTATTAATTGAAATAAAATCTATCCCTAAATATTTGTTATTTTGAATAATTTTTTAAAAAAATTTTATATATTTTTTTACTGGTGTTTACTTTTATATTTTGACCTTGCATCTACCAAGCTTATGACATCATTTATTTACTTTTGTGTTTATTTAGATATGCTAGTTGAAAATTATATGTTCTGGCAAAAGTGAATTTTTTACTGCACCTTCTCTAGTATTTACATTTTTATTAATTTTCTTTTTTATCACTCTAATATCTCCAGTACCACAATAGAAGTGATTGTAAGCATCACAGAAAACTTTCAATATTTCACCATCTTGTATGATTCTCAATGTAGTTTTTGTTACAGAAAATTCAACACCTTATTTTTTATTTTGTCATTTGCTAAAAAATTTTAACAAGAATTTATATATTTTAGCTATTCTTTTTCCCGAATTTATTAAGAATTATGTGTAGATATTTTTTCATCCTGCTAATATGATATCTAAATTTGAAAGCCAGATTTAAAGTCAGATAGCATTTCTAGAAGAAAATCCATTTGATTGCTATGTCTAATCCTTTACAAATATTCTTTAGTTTGGTGTGTTACTATTTTCTTACTATTTTAAATTCTATATTCATCAATAAGTTTAGCCTGTGTTTTTTCTTCCTTAATATTCTTGTCTTTTCATTATCCAAATTAGGTTTCGTAAAGTTAAATATGTATGAAAGGATTTATATAAGTCGTGCTTCACTTTTTCCTGAAATATTTAGATTTCATTAATAAAATTTGTCTTGGCCTAAATTATAATTAGTGAGATTTAAAAATATAACTATTCTATTTATTATTTATATAGAAGCTCCAATTTTTTATTTCTTTATCATTAAGGTTGTGTAAGTTATGCTTTCTTGAAATTGATTTATTTAGAGTTTAATAAATTTTTTGATGATATCATTATTTGTATGATATTTAATATTTTTTTATTTCTGATATTGGCTAGTTGTTCCTTCATTTATTTTATTGAGGACATTTGCCAAATATTTATTAATTTTATTAAAATTTCCAGGAAAGTCTTCTTTTAATTTTGATTATTATATTTTCTTCTTTATTAATTTCTACTTTTTCATTTTCTAATTTTTTTCACTTTCTTTGAGTTGAATTAGCTATTCTTCTGTATTCTTTAGATGCATGCTTACTTTTGAGCACATGCTCTCTCTTTTGTCTCCCTCCCTTCCTCCCACCTCAGCCCCCATGTTATCTCTTTAGTAGTAGGTAAGAGGCCATTACATCTTTTCAATAGGTTTTTAATTTGGGTTATTATTATTTCAGCTATGAAAGTACTTGGTTTTCTGTCAACTGTTTAAAATTTTTTATTTTAATGATAGTTTAAATCTGAGTCTGATAATTTCATTATCTATTAATCTGTTTTCATTATCTGTATTTTTCTTTTGCTTTTGGTCATATTATTTTTTCTCCTTTCCTGGCTCATTACTTTTGATTACAAATATTATTTTTAAAATGTTAGAAATAATTTGAAGTATAATTTTAATTCTTAAGGATCTTTGTTTCTGCTAGGTATCTGGGCCAAATAAGATCTGCAATCACTGGGGAGGAAGGCAGTAAACCACACTGCCATGTGCATACCTATGCAACAATCTTGCATGTTCATCACATGTACCCCAAAACATGAAATGCAATTTAAAAAATCTGCAATCGCTTAATCCAATTTTAGAAATTTAGATTATTTATGTTCCCAACCCAAAGCAAATGGGGTTCACCGGGATTCCTCTTTGACACCAATACCTACTTCCTTAGCTTCACACATGTGTTACAAGTTTAGTTCAGCTTCTTAGCCTACTGAACTGATGCCTCACCTCTTAAAAATTGATTTTAAAAACTGAGGCAAAAAGGGCATCAAATGTTGGTCTCATTTCATATAACTTGCATTTTCCCCAGATCTGGCTTATATTTTTCCACTATCTTCTTATGTATCTAGCACTTTTAAGCATATATGTTATATGTTCTGAGAGTGGATACTTAGACTAAGACTAAATTATGTAGGGTTCCATTACCCAAAGCTTGTGCATTGCTTTTGACTTCCAAAAAGATTTTTAAATTACTTGTGAACATGGTTATATTCTATTTTTGGATAAAGTTGGTTACAAAATTTAGCATTTAATTATGCATAGTTGATCACTATCTTCTCTTTGAAACATTTTGTTCACTTGGCTACCAGTACACCTAATTTCTCTTCTGATTATCCACCTGCTGTAATGGCTTCTTCTCATTCTCCTTTGACACTTTCTCTTAACATCTTAACACCGTAATTTTTCAGGCCTCCCCTCTTGAGGTCTCTTCTATATTTATTTGTTGAGCTCAATCAGTCACATGCCTTTAACTTTGCTACTATTATGTATATTGATACATATTTCAAATTTATATCTTTAGTCAGAATTCTCCTCTGAGTTCTAAGAAGATTAATTTATCTAATGGCCTAGCACGTATTTCCAAACTTATCAAATTTTCTACTTGACATAATCTCAACATGCCCTGAACAGAGCTACTGTTCTTCCATCCTCAAATCTACTTCATATAAAACTTTACTCAATTCTGAAAAACCTCATTAAAAATTTTAGCAGCATAATCAACTACAGCTTTTAATTTTCATCTTGTGTGTGCTGCATCAGCATACCCTTTAGCTTATGTCTAGAAAAATAAAGCACCAATTCCTTCTTACTATGTCCACTGTTATTTGTCTAGTGCAAGACACCATCATTTTTATTGTTTGACATTACACTAATTACTTTATTTAGATGCAATACATACACATACACAATCCGATGTTCACTCTCTATTCACATCCTGCAGAATACTTAATTTTATCAATTGACAGAAGAGGTGTCTTCCTAGACTAAGTTTGGAAACTGGCTATTTAAGGTAGGTCTATGTCAGATAGAAATCTAGTTGATATGAGAACTGTATATAAGATACCTGCTTTTGCTTTATATAAAAACTATAAAGTTGAAATCAATTACATTATCAAATTGAATAATATTGAAAAAATATAATAAAATCATTACATTAGCCTCAATCAGCCACATTTACTGGGTTTATGCCCAGTATTTGGCATAGGTGTCATTCCAAATCCTTACAACAACTTAAATAGTATGTATTATTATCCCTGTTTTACAGAAAAAGTCTCAGGGCAGAAAAACTAAATCTTGCATTCAGTGACACAGAATTGAAATATGAATTGCTCTCTTTTTTAAAAAAAAAACTACAATGTTAGGACTGCCTTTGACACACTGTGCCTTCATAGATGTGTTATGAGAATATCTATTTGTTTATTATATTTATGGGATACAAGTGTAAATTTGCTTATTGTTATATTGCATTGTGCTAAAGTCAGGGCCTTCAGTGCACAATTCCTAGTATGTAGTAGACAATAATTTTGTTAACATTTTTCTTTCTTATATCTAAAATAATCACATTTATGTTATGGAAGCATGTACTATTTTAAGAATATATGTCTTTATATCTTTGAATCTGCCTTCCTAAGTGCCTTAAGTGACTTTACACAATATTGATCAATTTTCTAAAACCATGTGATTTTATACTACCTTTTTGCCTAAATGAGCTGCCAGCTAAGAAGACACTTCCTATGATTTTTTTAAAGCAAGTAAACTTGTTAAGCTCTTCAGTGTGTCTGTTGTCAGCTTTAATGTCCCCATTAAAAACTAGTTGACATATTTTTACAGAATTTGTGGTTTCTACTAAACATCACTTTAAAAAAATCTATCTGTAAATAGTTCAGTTATTCATCGATCTGTCCTTATGCAGAGTCCATTATCTGACCATGTTCTGACCCTTAAAGAGGTGTGCTTTGAAGATGAATACTAGCTGTCCATTTATGATTGGCTCAGCAATATAACAAAGCACTACCCCTGGGAACATTCAGCCATTGCCAATGACCTTCCAGATATCACTGCTTTTGCAAGTGTTTTAACAGAATATTTGAACATGGGTTTCACAAAGAAATCTTGAAGGATTTAGGTTACATTACACCTAATATTTAATTATTATATCATCAGTATTGTAAAAAACTGTGAAAGCTCATTACTTCATTTATGACAAAAGGTAGTTTGGGTTGTGTTCCCTAAGTTGCACTGTGTCCTTAATTTGAGAGCCCAGAAATATTATCTTTAGTCACAGTAACAAAATTGGTTGTGCTTCTCATGACCACTTTTATTCTTTAAAAAATTATATATATTTTTGATCTAAACAATGGGTCAAATGGTAACAAAGATGGAAATATACACTGGGGACTCCAAAGAAGGGGGTGGGGAAAGGAGGTTGATGAGGGCTGAAAAATTGCACCTGTTGGGTACAATATTCATCATTTGAGTATTGGGTATACTGGAAGCTTGATTACTACCAATATGCTATGTACCCACATAAAGAACAAGCACAAGCACCCCCTGAATCAGAAATAAATCAAATTAAAATTTGATTAAAATGTAAAAAAGAGAGGGCCGGATGCGGTGCCTCACGCCTGTTATCCCAGCACTTTGGGAGGCTGAGGTGGGTGAATCATGAGATCAGGAGTTTGAGACTAGCCTGACCAACATGGTGAAACACTTTCTCTACTAAAAATACAAAAATTAGCCGAGCCGGGTGTGGTGGTGCATGCCTGTAATCCCAGCTACTCAGGAGGCTGAGACAGGAGAATCACTTGAACCCAGGAGTCATGTGTCGCAGTCTGCCTAGATTGTGCCACTGCTCTCTAGCCTGACTAAAGACTGAGATTCTGTCTCAAAAAAGAGAGAGAGACAGAGAGAGATGAAAAAGAAACACTAAGAATGCTTGCCCACTGAGAAAAAGGCAATGGTTAGGACCTAGGAATGAGAGAAGATAGTAATCTGCAAGTCAATGAGAGAGGCCTTAGGAAAATCAAAGCTGCCGGCATCTTGATCTCAAATATCCAGACTAGGAAACTAAGACAGAGAAAGTTTCTGTTGTTTAAGCCACACCCCCAAAATGTATAATTAATATTATTTTGATTAAAAAATAAATTGTATACATTTATGGTGTATGAGTTGATATTTTGCTTATATATAGATATGTATGCATATATATACACACATATATAATATATATATATACACACACAAATATATACAACATATTATATATAATTATATATAATATATATTATATAACATATATATTATATAACATATAATATATATTATATATATTATATAACATATAATATACATAAAATATGTATATAAATATATGTGTATATATATAATATATATTACATATATTATATATATTTGTGTATTTGTGTGTGTGTGTATATATATATATGTATATGTATATATATATATGTGTATATATATATACACACATACCTAACATAGCCATCTCCTTGATCATTTTCCATTTTCTTTTTTAGGATAAGGCATCTGAAACTGACTCTCACAGTTATTAAAAATATACAATCCATTATTATTTTAACTATAGTCACCCTGCTGTGCAATAGATCTCGAAGCCTATTCTTCCTATCTGTCTTAAATGTTATATTCTTTGATAACTAACTCCTCATTCTCTCCCTTCCCTTCCCACCCTACGGCTCTGGTAACCATCATTTTACTCTCACTTTCATGAGGAAAAAATGTTTTTAAGAGGTATGGGTATTGATAAACAGGTGATGACAGTACAGGTTTCTTTTATAGTATCAACTGCTAGAAAACTCAGAGTCGAAGTTTTAACTTATCTGTCAGATGTTATTTTTCTAAAGGAAGCTAAAAGAGAAATGGCCACAATACATGTCTTATATTTCTTTATCTACTCAGCATTTTTATCACTTTTTCTATTTTAAATTGCACTGTGTTACTGTTTCCAACTTTTGTGGGCATACAGATTCCATTTCCTTCAAAAATGTATTAGCTAATAGTTGCCGATTACTTCCTGGAAACACACGATGGTAAATGCTGTACATATGAACATATTCAAACTTGTCAATTAATTATGGTGATGCTTTCTTTGAAGCAGATTCTGTTATTAAGGTAAAACATATTTTTTGTGGTGCTAAAACTATCAAGTGATACCATACTTATAGATACTTTAGTGTTCACTATTAGAAAATCATGTTGCCTGCAAATAAAATAGTTTTAATTCTTTATTCCCAAGCTATTTTGCTTTTATTTCATGACCTTACATTCTGCATTGTGTGAGATCTGTAGCATAAAGTTAAATAGAGGTGATTAGGGTAGGCATCTGTGCCTCATTCCTGATGGCAAGGGGATGGCATTGTCTTTCACTCTTAAATGTGATGATAGCTGTTTCACAGAGATACCATTTAACAGGTTGAAAATTTTTTATCCAAAGGCTGAATTTTTTTAATATACTTTCAGTTCTGGGGTACACGCACAGATCATGCAGGATTGTTACATAGGATTGTCACATAGGTACACACCCCCTGCTATCCCTCCACTAGCCCCTCTTCCCCCCAACAGTCCCCACTGTGTGATGTCCTCCTCCCAGTGTCTATGTGTTCTTATTGTTCAACACCCACTTATGAATGAGAACTTGCAGTGTTTGGTTTTCTATTTTTGTGTCAGTTTGCTGAGAATAATGGTTTCCAGCTTCATCCAAGTCCCTGTAAAAGACATGAACTCTTCTTTTTTTATGGCTGCATAGTATTCCATGGTGTATATATGCCACATTTTCTTAATCCAGTCTATCATTGATGGGCATTTGGGTTGGTTCCATGTCTTTGCTATAATAAACAGTGCCACAATGAACATACAGGTGCATGTGTCTTTATAATAGAACAATGTACAATCCTCTGAGTATATACCCAGTAACGGGATTGCAGGGTCAAATGGTATTTCTATTTCTAGATACTTGAGGAATTGCCACACTGTTTTTGACAATAGTTGAACTAATTTAAAAGTGTTCCTATTTCTCCACATCCTCTCCAGCATCTGTTGTCTCCTGATTTTTAACGATTGTCATTCTAACTAGGGTGAGAAGGTATATCAATGTGGTTTTGATTTGTATTTCTCTAATGACCAGTGATGATGAGAATTTTTTTTATGTTTGTTGGCTGCATAAATGTCTTCTTTTGAAAAGTGTCTGTTCATATCCTTTGACCATTTTTTAATGGAACTGTTTTTTTCTTGTAAATTTAAGTTCTTTGTAGATTCTGGATATTAGCCCTTTTTCAGATGTGTAGATTGCAAAAATTTTTTCAAAAAGCTTATCCATCACAATCAAGTTGGCTTTATCCCAAGTATGCAAGACTGGTTCAACATACACAAATCTATATACATAATCCACCCCATAAAAAGAACCAAAGACAAAAACCACGATTATCTCAACAGGTGCAGAGAAGACCTTTGACAAAATTCAATAGCTCTTTATGCTTAAAACTCTCAATAAACTAGGTATAGATGGAACATATCTCAAAATAATAAAAGCTATTTATGACAAACCCACAGCCAATATCATACAGAATAGGCAAAAACTGGAAGCATTCCCATTGAAAACTGGCACTAGACGAAGGTGCCCTCTCTCACCACTCCTATTCAACATAGTGCTGGAAGTTCTGGCCAGAGCAATCAGGCAGGAAAAATAAATAAAAGGTATTCGATTAGGAAAAGAGGAATTTAAACTGTCTCTATTTGCAAATGACATGATTGTATATTTAGAAGACCCAATTGTTTCAGCCCAAAATTGCCTTAAGATGGTAAGAAAATTCAGCAAAGTCTCAGGATACAAAATCAAGGTGCAAAAATCACAAGCATTCCTATACATCAATAACAGACAAGCAGAGAGCCAAATCATGAGCTAACTCCCATTCACAATTGCTACAAATATAATGAAATACCTAGGAATACAACTAACAAGGGATGTGAAGGATCTCTTCAAGGAGAACTACAAACCACTGCTCAAGGAAATAAGAGAGGACACACACAGATGGAAAAACATTCCATGCTCATAGTTAGGAAGAATCAGTATTGTGAAAATGGTCATACTGCCCAAAGTAATTTATAGATTCAATGCTATCCCCATCAAGCTATCATTGATGTTCTTCACAGAATTGGAAAAAAACACCTTAAACTTCATATAGAAACAAAAGGGAGCCTGAAGAGCCAAGACAATCCTAAACAAAAAACAAAAAACAAAGCTGGAGGCATCATGCTACCTGACTTCAAACTATGCTACATGGCTATACTAATCAAAACAGCATGGTACTGGTACCAAAACAGAGATACAGACCAATGGAACAGAACAGAGGCCTCTGAAGTAATGACACACATCTACAACCATCTGATCTTTGACAAACCTGACAAAAACAAGCAATGGGGAAAGGATTCCCTGTTATTAAATGCTGTTAGGAAAACTGGCTAGCCATGTGCAGAAAGCTGAAACTGGACCTGTTCCTTACACTTTATACAAGAATTAACTCCAGATGGATTAAAGACTTAAATATTAAGACCTAACACCGTAAAAACCCTAGAAGAAAACCTAGGCAATACCATTCAGGACATAGGCATAGGCAAGAACTTCATGACTAAAACACCAAAAGCAATGGCAACAAAAGCCAAAATAGACAAATGGGATCTAATTAAACTTAAGAGCTTCTGCACAGCAATGAAACAATAATTAGAGTGAACCAGAAACCAACAGTATGGGAAGCCTAAATTTTTCTAAATTCTTTGTATGTTGCTGTGAAAGCAATTGTCTGGTTTTTCTTCTTTAGTCTCAGAATACAGTGAAATATATTGATTGATTTTTGGATATTGAAATAATCTGATGTTGCTGGAATATTTCTTACTTGGTCATAATTTATTATTTTTTAAATATAGTATGGGATTTGATATGCAAACTTTTTGTTAAGAACTTTTGTACCTAGGTCTTGAGAAAATATTGTCCTTACTTAGTATTTTTTGTAATATTTTAATCTATTTCAGATTCAGTAACACTGGTCTCATAATAAGCATTATGTGATATTCTTTTTCTTTGATTTTCTAGAAGTTTTATGTAGAATAGATATGTACTATTTACATAGTTTATATAACTATCTATAAAGTCATGGGAGTGTGAAGTTCTTTCTAATGAAAGTTTTTCAATGTTAGCAACTTATATAATATATATAGGACTATTCAGTATATCTAACTTTTCTTGAATAAGTTCTGGTAGATTTTTTCTTTCAAGGAATTTTTAAATTTTATTTAATTAACCAGATTTCTTGGTGTTGTGTATATATATATACATCTCCAGATTTCCTGGTGCTAATATTCCCCACGTATTTTGTTTGTGTCTGTGTTGGGGTGTGTGTGTGTCGGTGGGGGGGGTGCTGTGTGTGTGCAGGATTTTCAGTAACAGCACCTTTGTATTCTTGATATTAGAAATGTGTTTTGTTTCCTAATTTTACAGGTTATTTCAAACAGTTGCTTCATGGATCTTCTCCATTGTTTTCTGTATGCAAATGTTTATGGCAAATATGTACATAATCACCTAAAATAGAAAAAAAGCAAATATTCATCAACAGTTGAATAAATAAACTAGTTGTAGAATGTTCAAACAATGAAATGGTAGTCAGTTATAATGTTTTTCTTTTCTTTTTTTTTTTTTTTTTGAGAAAAGGTTTTGCTCTGTCTCCTAGGCTGAAATGCAGTGGTGCAATTATGACTCACTGCAGCCTTTAAGTCCCAGGCTCAAGCAATCCTACCACCTTGACCTTTGAAAGTGCTGGAATTACAGGCATGAGCCACTGCACTCAGCCAGTAATGATTTTTGATACATGCAAAAACATGGTTGAATTAAAATAGCTATGCTAAAAAGCATGCAAAAGAAGCACATCTTGTAATAATTAAATTTATTTAAAAAATTTCAGTAAAGTCAAGCTAATCTGTAATAGCAGAGGGAAAGTCACTGCTTTCCTGGAGATAAGAGGTAGGAAAACGGATTTAAAAAGGGGCACAAGATAATTTTGGGGTTGACCACTATGTTAATGTATTGATTATGGCAATATTAATAGGTTATTAGATATATATATATTTATGAAAACTCATCAAATTGTGCATTTTGTGTCTAGTTTATTGTACCAAAATTAAGCTGTAAAAATAGCCAAATATTATGGATCAATCTAATATTATCTCCATTTTACAGAAAAAGAACCCAATGGACAAAGATTTAAAATAGTCCCTTTGAGGGAAAAGCTAGTAAGTTAGAGGGGCAAAATGTGAAGCCATAGAATATATATTCAGAGAATCAACACGTAAGCGCTATTTTATACTGCCTTTTTAAGTGGTGGTGTTTTTTTAATTACATTTATCTCACCCTCCTTCTCTCTTTCAGCTTTATATGTATTTACCAGCATTCAAAATAAATATATTTGCTTATATTTAAATCAATATTTTAATTCTATTTTTGTTAATTGGTACTATTGAACCATAATATTTTCATTGTACTGAAAGTATCCTATGGATCAAATAATTTTTCTAAGTTTACTTAAGTACATTAATTGCAAGTAAACTCACAAATCGATATCTTTATCTGTGGAACAAAATTTAACTGTTTCATCTCACTTTATAGGGATATATCTGAGGGGAAATTGTCATCAGAAGGGTAAGCACATATTACCATAAATACTTTTTCATATATATGATTCATATATAGCAATAGAAGGGACTCCACGCTATTCTCGTGTGTGCCCCCAGGGCTGGGGTCTATCCATCTTGTAATATTTATCCCACTCTGACGTATTAGGCTATTTCTTATATTACTAGACAGGTCTCTATTAAGAAGAGTTATTACATTGACCTTGTTTCCCCAGAGCAAAAACATAAGAAGTGTTCAGTAATAATTTGTACAACTCATAAATATAAAAGATGCATATTTTAGAAAGAAGCCAGGTAGATGCAGAATAAAGCTTTCTAAGTCAAGTCAATAACCTGCTTTAGTTGGAATATAAGAGCTATCAGAAACTAATTTTAATTTCAGTAGATGAACAGGTTGAGAAGCATGATGAAGCTGCATACTGGGGAGGTATTTGTCCTTTCTCTCAAGTAAAACAACAGCAAAAGAAAAATAGGAAAAATTTTCAAAGAACCATCTTATTATGAATTCACTGTACCACATGTATCCACATTCTGCATACAGTGCTCCTAAAAATGTACCCCCAAAATTATATAGAATTTTAAAGCAGTAATATGAAGGTTTTTATGCATCATCATACCACAACTTTTACCCGTATAAATAACTTGGGAAATTCTGTGTAACACTTCAAATATCTAATATATCTAATATAAAACAATTAATTAGATAAATTGTGAGGGTTTTGTACTTCAGATTTCCTCAGGCCAATATATACCTATATCACTAGATTTAAGAGTCTTAAATAGCACCATAGTATGAAGGAAGTACAGTAAAAATCTTTAATTTTTTTTAGTAATTTTATTCAAAAGCAAAAGTATGATTCTTTAAACTTTGGAAATTTCCATGTTTTGTGGTTAATCATTTGCAACTATTCTCATAATTGTATTTTTCTTTTTTTAATTCAAATTAATCTTATTTTTTCCTCATTTTGTCTTTCTTAAAAATTAACACTCAGTCCTTAATGGGATACAAAAAAGCTCCAAAATACTCAATGAAACTTTAAAATTATTCAACGTAATTTCAATTATGATTACCTGGCATTGGTAAAATATTCATTGTGAAGGGAATGTTGTAATTCAATTAACCCATCTAAAGAACTATTTTTGAGTCAGGTATTTACCTGTAACCCTGTACTTCCATTTCTAAAACCTAGTCGCCCAGCAAAATATTCCTAAGTATTTTTAGCAATTTTCAGTAAGTATGTGAGAAGAAACTCCAAACACCACATCTTCAATCTGTTGCTTACTCTCTATTTTCAGATGAGTTTTAATTATGTATAAGTGATTATAATTATATGTTTATTATAAAGGTAACATATTTATAAAATTATATAAAGACTAATAGTATAGTATATGTTAAACTTGAAAGTGAGGGGAAAAATCTCTTGGAAATTTTCAAATAAGTTGAGAATGATTTTTATAAGTAGTAGCCCTCTAAGTCCAAAGCAGACAGAAAATAGGAGGATTGTAAAGATTGTGGGGAAATGGAAAATATACTGATAGCTTTTTGAAGAGAGCTCTTGCAATCTGTGAGAACCATCAAGTGATGGGATAGGCTGCCTCCTTCACTTCAAACCTAGAAGGATAGTTGAAGTGATTTCCTCCTAATTCTCTAAGAGTAAGACGAACAGTGTAGACAGCCTTAGAGGTGGCTGCATAAGGGTACGCCTGTACTTCTGACATTCATCCGGAAATATCAATATTTCCTATAAACCAGGTGTCAGCCACACAAGTGAGAAAGAAGCAGTGTGTACTTTCCATCAATGCTGACTAGAAGAGTGGAGAAACTGATGCAGAATTCCTAAGAGCTGCGACAATTTGGATCTGCCTAGGTCACAGAAACTGTACAAGAGAGGGGACTAGCAGGAAACTTTTGAACATGCCCCCCAAAAGAATCCCTAATAGAGTCAGCTTTAAGCAACCATCAGTTCCAGGGAGGGAGAAGCTAGCTCCAATAATACATTATTTCTCCTTACCAAGTCTCTTCATTCCCTCTCCACATTCCCAGGACTGAGTAATAAGATTACAGAGTGAGAGAGGGAGAGAAAAGAGAAATAGCACAATAAGGAGAAAAAGAGAAAAATCCAGCCTTAGGTGTCATGCCAATGAAAGCTTCTCTCAATCGTAGGAATAAGATAGTGGAGAGGAGGTTTATCATTTAATCAGTCTCAGAGTTATGAGTTAGGACTCAAGTTATCAGTTTGGTCTCATACTTGGTAGTCAAAATTTCATTTTCTTAACAGATTAAGTTTATAATTTTTAGAAAAAGTATTCCATTGGTTTGGATATTCAAGGAAGTGGTACCTTCGCCTGATGGGATTAGATATGCAAGAAAGTTATTAGAGCAATTCTCAATGGAAAAAAAAAAAAGAGAGAAAGAGAGAGAGAGAACCAGAGAACGCAGGGGCAGCCTTCAGAGCACTAACGCAGGCCCTATTCCTGTCTCTCTGAAGGAGACGGGGTGGCTGAGATATACTGGGGAGATGTGTATCAGACTGCAAACACCTCTAAGAAACTGTTCTCTTGGCAGGAGTAGTCTTTGAGTCAAAGTTGTCTATCAGAGGAATCTCATATGTTAATAAACACAAATGGCCCTTTAAAGTATCCCTGATGGGCTCAGACATTGACTGTGAGCAGCCCATGAGATTCAGTGATGAACCTAAATGGACTACAGCTCTAGCCATTAAAATATTAAGCTGTCTGCCACAGTAAGAGATATGAATGACACATTTTTATGACTAATAGTCATACACTTGCTTGAGTTTTCACACAGGGCACAGGAAATGACTCACTAAATAGGTATTAAAAGAATGATTGCTGATAAAACTAATGAAGTATTTTTTATTGTATTGGAAGTCATGTTTAATTCAAATATCTGTAGCCTAGAGAGCTCCAGGTCCCCATGCAAGCTGTGGTCACTATTACATTTAACAAAAAAATGAAGTGACTCAAGACCCATTCCACATACTAGCTGTGTGCTATTAGCTCCAACTTGTTGCCCTCATCTCCCAGCCTTGCAGTAAAGGTCAATTTCCTTGGTTAATTTTACAAAAATGAGATTGCACTAATTTACACTCCCACCAACAGTGTAAAAGTGTTCCTATTTCTCCACATCCTCTCCAGCATCTGTTGTCTCCAGGTTTTTTAATGATCGCCATTCTAACTGGCGTGAGATGGTATCTCAATGTAGTTTTGATTTGCATTTCTCTGATGACCAGTGATGATCAACCATTGTGGAAGACAATGTGGTGATTCCTCAAGGACCTGGAAATAGGTTACTGGGTATATATCCAAAGGATTATAAATCGTTCTGCTATAAGGACACGTGCACACGAATGTTCATTGCAGCACTGTTTACAATAGCAAAGGCCTGCAACCAACCCAAATGCCCATCGATGATAGACTGGACAGGGAAAATGTGGCACATATATGCCATGGAATATTATGCAGCCATAAAAAACGATGAGTTCGTGTCCTTTGTAGGGACATGGATGAACCTGGAAGCCATCATTCTCAGGAAACTGACACAAGAGCAGAAAATCAAACACTGCATGTTCTCACTCATAGGTGGGTGTTGAACAATGAGAACACATGGACACAGGGAGGGGAGCACTACACACTGGGGTCTGTTGGGGGGAAATAGGGGATGGACAGCAGGGGGAGGGGAGTTGGGGAGAGATAGCATGGGGAGAAGTGCTAGACGTGGGTGATAGGGAGGAAGGCAGCAGATCACACTACCACGTGTGTGCCTATGCAACAATCTTGCGTGTTCTTCACATGTACCCCCAAACCTAAAATGCAATACAATTAAAAAAAAAAAAGAGTTTGCTTCCTATGTATCCCTGAGTCCCATATATTGATTTTAAGGGATCATTTGGCTTTCATTTGTGGTTTTTGCTTCTTGGGATTCCTAGGACATAATAATTTATAATAATCTATCAGAGCAATTTATTATTAAAAGTTTGAAAATAATGTTAATGCAATAAAAATTATTAAGTCAATGCAATAGCTTAAATTTCAAGTATCTCTAAATTAGTAGATACATTTGGAAAACTTGGTCATGAATAGATAACTAAACTATTTGTTTGCCACAGTACTGCTATAACTTGATGGTGGGGCATGCAATAATTGTTTTTCTCTGCCTCATCCCATTGCCATAAAAATCACTGGATCTAGAACACAGGTTATATGACAAAGTAAAAGTTTTTTGACTTAATATATTATTTATTTATTTATTTCTAGATTGACCTCTCTGTTTACTTTCTTCAGGCTTCCCTCTGCTTTTCAATTAAGAATCAGAAATGAACCCTTGATCTACAAAAATCTGAAAGATCCTGTAATCTCAACTCACTAATTTTCAAACTGGATAATCTTCTAAGTAATAGATGTCATTTTCTCTAATTTGAAATAATCTTTTCAGCTAAAGTTCAGCTAAATGAGAGGATGAGCATGTATTTTAACATCTCACAGCAAAAACCAACCTTATAAATTAGAGGGATATAAATGAACCTTGTGCAACTCTCAGGTAATGATTTTGTTTGCTCACCTGTGCTGGCTAGTATAAAATGATCTTTAATACATACAATTTGACTTTATTAATACATTTTTATAATACTGTGATTGAACTTACACAGAAAAGGCCTGGACCTAAATACTGTCACAGGATCCCTGCAGGGTATCACTTCTCCAGCTGGAAATGTCCCTGGCCAGTGTTACCTTCACCTGAGATTTGCTTGGGTCCTTGGGCTCAATTGGCCTGGCAGGCTGCACTCAGCTTACATACAGGCTAGATCCTATGCCTGCCAATGGCGAGTGGAGTGACAAAGGGGGTGTGAGCAAGTGAGCATAGGGTCCAGCTACTCTGCACAGCCAGGCATGCTGGCTGCAGTGGGGCAGGCAGCTCCAGGTGCCAGCATGGGGGCTGGCTCCCTGTGAGGCTGCAGCTGAACCAGTATTACGACAAGCAGCTTCCACAACTTGCACTAGGAAACACGGTGGCTCTGGAAGCTTGGAGACACCAGAAACTGCAGAGCCCCAGAGAGGGTGTCACAGCCCTGACTTGGGGAGCTCCTAGGTCTGGGGTCCCCACAGGGCTGCAGCTCTTCTCTCCTTTTCTCTTCTCTCTTTCTTGTCACCTTTAACATGGTGAGAAGGATGTGCTTTAGTCCCGTTTTTGTTACAGCTCTATTAGCCCTGCCATTCGGCAGGTCTTGAGTTCTTGCCCAAGTTGAGAGTGAGCAATGTGAAGAGAAGCTTTATTTAGGTAGCTCTTCTCTGCAGGCATGGTGTGCCAATGAGCATTCAGCTCCCAGCAGAGAGGAGGCCATGGAGTGGGTAGCTCCCCTCCACAGCAGCTGGTAGTCCTGTTGTTTGCTCAGCTCTGAGTAGAGAAGAGACTCTGGAGTGGATAGCTCCTCTCTGCAGGCAGGACATTCTGTCATCTGGCTGAGTCTCAGGCTTTTACGAACCTCAGAGGAAGGAATTGTACGCCAATTGGTCCATAGGCAGCACGGGTGGACCCAGAAAGAGCACCACAAGTTCCCACTCCAGTCCATAGGACCTGCAGCCCAGCCCCTAGGCTTTAGGCCGTCCCCCTCTTGAAGGTGGGGCTTCACTGGGGACCCATCCTCTTCTAGCCAGAAACCTGCCTGCCTTCTGCTGCTGTTCATGACACCCAGGTTGTTTATACTGAGGAGTACCTGTACACCAGCATCAAGCTGATCTCAGTGCCACCTTAGCTTCCCTCCTAGGTTTGTTGGCACTGAATGCAGGGAGGGGGTCAACGTGGCAGGGGGCTAGCATGTCAGCACTTCCCCAAGCATGCATATACCCAGCTGAGTTGCAACCAGCACCCAGGCTTGGTTTCAGCTTTTCTCTGACATCAGAGCAGGTGCTGAGAGCCAAGAGAGGCCAGGCAGCAGGAGCATGCACTTCTGAGTCTGCAGAGGCAGGGGTTCTTCCTGGATGGCCAAGAGGGCAGAGATGCCTGGGTCTGCAATTGCGGCTTGAGTGGTTGCAGCTGTGCCTGGGAGGGTCGGGGTCCTGCCTGCTCCCAGCTCCTGCCAGCTCCATGGAACATGCAGTCCCAGCGTCACCTTCCCCACTACAGCTGGCGCCATGGCAGCAGCCGCCCCAGATGGGCCACCACTGGCAAGCAAAAACCAAATAACACTCCTTTTATTCTCTTATGCTTACATTTGATGTAGGGACAAAATAAATTATTAAATTACATAAATAATGAAAAGAGATGTAATGTTATATATAATTTGTGCACCTATATAAATACATGGATTTATCTACACACATAAATGTAAACTAATCTTTTGGGCTTTGGAAAAAATAACGTTGGATAGAAAGAAAGGTATCATTGAAGAAAGTAGAAAACGTTTACATGATAATTAGGAATGTAGGTTTTACTATCGGGATAGAGAAAACCATTCTGAATACATGTAACTTTTAAATTGAAATATTTTTTTAAAACATCTCTTCCTTGGAAGGCAAAGCTTATTACAGAAAAATTAATTATTGATATATTATTTGGTATAAAATACAGTCTTCTGTAAGTCTACTGTTGAACAAGGACAATGTTCATCACTAAAAAGCAGTAGTCTAGGTTAAGTCAAGAGGAATTCTTTAATGAGAGACTGTAACACTTATTTCTTGAGTTTATAAAGTTTTGAATGCAAAGAAAGCTCTTTGCTATATTTTTTAAAGTTTTCAGTTTTAAACTAAGTTTTCATAAAACTTGAGGTAGATTAAAAAATGGACTTATGTCAAAGGTGATATGTAAAATTTAACTTGCCTATTTTAGCTGTAGGTTACAAGAGTTTTCAATTTGAAACTAAAGATTTTGCCTATATTTAATGAAAACTGTGTCCAAATGTATTGATTCTAAGGTCATAAAATAATTTTCTTTTTTAAAAAGGAGGTACATGTGCAGGTTTGTTAGAAAGTATATCACACCCAGATGGTGAGCATAGAACCCAATGTAAAGTTTTCTACCCATTCCCTCATTGTTCCCCTTTCTAGTAGTTTGCAGTATCTATTGTTCCCATGTTCATGACCCTGGGTACTCAACTGAGAGCTTGTAGTATTTGGTTTTCTGTTCCTGTGTTAATTAATTTACTTAGAATTATGGACCCCAGCTTCATACATGTTGCTGCAAAGGACATAATTTCATAATTTTTTTATGGCTACAAAGTATCCTATGGTGTACGCATATCATATTTTTTTAATCCAGTCCACCACTGACAGGTACTTGCGTTGATTCCATCACCCTGCTATTGTGAATAGTGCTGCAATAAACACACAAGTGTATGTATCTTTTTGGTGTAATGCTTTGTTTTGCTTTGGGTATGTACCCAGTAATGGAATTATGTCTGAGCTTTCTATTCTGTTGATTGGCCTATGTGTCTGTTTTTGTATCAGTACCATGCCACCCTGGTTATTATAACCTTGAAGTATAGTTTGAAGTCAGATAATGTGATGCCTCCAATTATGTTCTTTTTGCTTGGGATTGCTTTGGCTATTTGGACTCTTTTTCTTTCCATATGAATTTTAGAATTTTTTTTCTAATTTTATGAAGAATGGCGTTTGTAGTTTGATAGGAATAGCAATGAATCTGCAACTTGTTTTAAGCAAATACAAGATGAATTTAACTCATCTGGTCACCCTATTAAGTGTGCTTAAAGTTATGCTAGGAGACCTTGGAAGTAAATAAATAACATTGTAAAACATTTACATTTTTATGGGAAAAAATCACATTCAATTTTTGACATAATCTTAAATGCTGTGACAATAAATAGAAATTTATTGGGAAATTTAAAGATATACTTACAATATATTTTGGTACATAACAAGACCCAAAGTATAATGATATATGGTGACATTGATTCTGGCAATTAATATGTCACTCAGATTGATTACTAATGTAAACAAATGAACACTTTCTTTTTCTCATATTCACAAAGACATTTTCATGCAGAGATGGAGAGGACACTTATGCACATTTCTCAGGGTGATTAATATACATTTGCTAAAAATGTTAAACTTTCCACTGAACATGTTAACACTTTTAGGGACTGTGTAATTCCTACTATGCCAGCGGAAGAGTTAAAATAGAGTGCATCGGCCTTCAAATAACTCAATTTGTAATTAAAGCACCAGAATCCCTGCCACAATTCTTTACTCATTTTCAATTTTAGAAATTTATAATCTTTCCAATAATAACTGTTTGGAAAGTATAGTATCAGTGAAAACAGTGCTCCAGAGTTGAAGAAGATACAGTCCCTAAGTTCCTACTTAAAAAAATAGAAAATGGATACCAAGAAGTTTAATAGTAAGAGTTCCCTAAATGTCATACCTAAGAAAACCATAATGATAATGTAAGAACAGAAAAGATTGAATTTTTCTGAATATAGAAAATTGGTTTATTCTGATCTCTTTTGGTGAAAGTGAAGTGTCAGAAATCTAACTAACCTAAAGTATAAGCAGGAAAAAAATAAAGTTTTGGCTCATATACCCAAAAAAGGAAAAACCAAAAAACCAA